>NC_080386.1:38228895-38335765 GCF_014773155.1 Arachis stenosperma
AAAGGATGATGTTTCATCCATGCATTTCCCAGTCTCTAGGACTATGAAATCAGTAGGGATGTAATGGGTCTTCATCTTAACCAAAACATTCTCTACAAGTCCATAAGCTTGTTTTCTTGAGTTGTCTGCCATCTCTAGTGAGATTTTTGCAGCTTGTACCTCAAAGATCCTTAGCTTCTCCATTACTGAGAGAGGCATGAGGTTTACACTTGACCCTAAGTCACACAGAGCCTTCTTGAAGGTCATGGTGCCTATGGTACAAGTATGGAAAACTTCCCAGGGCCTTGTCTCTTTTGAGGTAATTTCTGCCTAGACAAGTCATCTATTTCTTTGGTGAGCAAAGGAGGTTCATCCTCCCAAGTCTCATTTCCAAATAACTTGTCATTTAGCTTCATGATTGCTCCAAGGTATTTAGCAACTTGCTCTTCAGTGACATACTCATCCTCTTCAGAGGAAGAATACTCATCAGAGCTCATGAAAGGCAGAAGTAGTCCAATGGAATCTCTATGGTCTCATTTTGAGTCTCAGATTTCCATGGTTCCTCATTAGGAACTCAGTGGAGGTCAGTGCACGCCCATTGAAGCCTTCCTTAGTGGCGTCCACTTCCTCTCCATCCTCTCCAAATTCGGCCATGTTTATCCTCTCCAAATTCGGCCATGTTTATGGCTTTGCACTCTCCTTTTGGATTTTCTTCTGTGTGCTTGGGAGAGTACTTGGAGGGAGTTCAGTAACTTTCTTGCTCAGCTGTCCCACTTGTGCCTCCAAATTTCTAATGGAGGACCTTGTTTCATTCATGAAACTTTGAGTGGTTTTAATTAGATCAGAGACCATGGTTCTAAGTCAGAGGGTTCTGCTTAGATTCTCTGTCTGTTGCTGAAGATGATGGAAAAGGTTTGCCATTGTTAAACCTGTTTTCTTCCACCATTATTATTGAAACCTTGTTGAGGTCTCTCTTGATTCTTCCATGAGAGATTTGGTGATTGCTCCATGAAGAATTATAGGTTTTACCATAGGGTTCTCCTAGGTAATTCACCTCTTCCATTGAAGGGTTCTCAGGATCATAAGCTTCTTCCTCAGATGAAGCATCCTTAGTACTACTTGGTGCATTTTGCATTCCAACAGACTTTGAGAATCAAATTGACTTGTTGAGTCAATATTTTATTCTGAGCCAAAATGGCGTTCAGAGTATCAATCTCAAGACTCCTTTCTTCTGACTTGTCCCATTGTTCACAGGATTTCTTTCAGAAGTGTACATGAATGGTTATTTGCAACCATTTCAATGAGCTCTTGAGCTTCTGTAGGCGTCTTCTTCAGATGAAGAGATCCTCCAGCAGAGCTATCCAAGGACATCTTAGATAGTTCAGAGAGACCATCATAGAAATACCTATGATGTTCCATTCAGAAAGCATGTCAGAAGACATTTTCTGATCAATTGTTTGTATCTTTCCCAGCTTCATAGAGGGATTCTCCATCCTTCTGTCTGAAGGTTTGGACTTCCACTCTAAGCTTACTCCATCTTTGTGTGGAAAGAACTTTGCCAAGAAGGCATTGACTAGCTTTTCCCAAGAGTCCAGGCTTTCTTTAGGTTGAGAGTCCAACCATATTCTAGCTCTGTCTCTTACAGCAAAAGGGAATAGCATCAGTCTATAGACCTCAGGGTCTACCCCATTAGTCTTGACTGTGTCACAGATTTGCAAGAATTCAGCTAAGAACTGATGAGGATCTTCCATTGGAAGTCCATGGAACTTGCAATTCTGTTGCATTAGAGAAACTAATTGAGGTTTAAGCTCAAAGTTGTTTGCTCCAATGGCAGGGATAGAGATGCTTCTCCCATAGAAGTCGGGAGTAGTGCAGTAAAGTCACCCAGCACCTTCCTTGCATTGTTTGCATTATTGTTGTTTTCAGCTGCCATGTCTTCTTCTTCTTTGAAGAATTCGGTCAGGTCCTCTAAAGAGAGTTGTGCTTTGGCTTCTCTTAGCTTTCTCTTCAAGGTCCTTTCGGGTTCAGGGTCAGCTTCAACAAGAATGCCTTTGTCTCTGCTTCTGCTCATATGAAAGAGAAGAAACAAAAAATGTGGAATCCTCTATGTCACAGTATAGAGATTCCTTGAGGTGTCAGAGGAAAAGAGAAATAGTAAGAAGAAGGAGTAGAAGAATTCGAACTTTAATTAGATAAGGTTCGAATTGTGCATTGAGAAGGAGTGGTACTCCATAAATAGAAGGATGTGAGAAGGAGGGAAGTAATTTTTCGAAAATTAATTAAAATATTTTGAAAACATTTTTGAAAAAACACTAATTGATTTTCGAAAACAAAAGTGGAAAAGAAATCAAGTGATTTTTGAAAAAGGATCTGAAATTAGAAGTTAAAAAGATTTGATTGAAAACTTATTTTGAAAAAGATGTGATTGAGAAGATATGATTTGAAAACAATTTTAAGAAGATATGATTTGAAAACAATTTTAAAAAGATTTGATTTTTTTTAAAAAAATTAATGACTTGCCTAACAAGAAAAGATATGATTCAAACATTAAACCTTTCTCTACAGAAAAGGCAACAAATTTGAGATGTTCAATCAAATCATTAATTGTTAGTAAGTATCTTTGAAAAAGGAAGGAAATTGATATTGAAACATTTGATTGAAAAGATATGATTTGAAAAAGATTTGATTTTGAAAAACTTTGAAAACTTGAAAAAAATTGATTTTGAAAACAAAATCTTCCCCCTTTTTGGGCGTTTAACGCCCAACCAGGTACCCTGGCTGGCGTTTAAACGCCAGTCTGTCTTCTTCACTGGGCATTTTCGAATGCTTAGCTTTTTCTGTATAATTCCTCTGCAGTATGTTCTGAATCTTCAATTCTTTGTATTATTGACTTGAAAAGACACAAATTAAAAATATTTTTGGATTTTTTTTTATAATCAAAATGCAACAAGAATCAGATAACAATGCATGCAAGACACCAAACTTAGCAGTTTGTATACTACTGACACTACATGAGACACATAAACACTCAAGTCAAAAGAATTCAAAGATCAGAGTAAGGAATCATCAAGAATTACTTGAAGGTCCTTAAGACACATGAATGAATGTATGCAATTGACACCAAACTTAAGATGAGACACTAGACTCAAACAAGAAACATGAAGTATTTTTGGTTTTTATGATTTTGTGAAAAAAATTTTTTGTGCTTTTCGAAAATTAAGTGAAAAAAAGATATCAAAATTCTTAATGAGAATTCCAGGAATCAGTGCAATGCTAGTCTAAGACTCCGGTCCAGGAATTAGACATGGCTTCACAGCCAGCCAAGCTTTCAAAGAAAGCTTCGGTCCAAAACACTAGACATGGCCAAAGGCCAGCCAAGCCTTAGCAGATCACTGCTCCAAAAGCAAGATCAACAAGCTCTTGTGATGATAAGTTGAAACCTCGGTCCAATAGAATTAGACATGGCTTTACAGCCAGCCAGATTTCAACAAATCATCATGAAACTCTAGAATTCATCTTCAAGAATTTCGAAAAAAAAATAAATGCCTAATCTAAGCAACAAGATGAACCGTCAGTTGTCCATACACAAACAATCCCCGGCAACGGCGCCAAAAACTTGGTGCACGAAATTGTGATCAATACTTTTTCACAGCTCAAATAATCCCTAGTAATGGCTCTAAAGACTTGGTGCTCAATACCATGGCATAAACACAACTTCGCACAACTAACCAGCAAGTGCACTGGGTCGTCCAAGTAATAAACCATACGCGAGTAAGGGTCGATCCCACGGAGATTGGTGGTACGAAGCAAGCTATGGTCACCTTGTAAATCTCAGTCAGGCAGACTCAAATGGGTATAGTGGTAAACGAATAAAGCAATAAGATAAAGATAGAGATATTTATGCATATCATTGGTGAGAGCTTCAGATAAGCGTATGAAGATGCCTTCCCTTCCGTCTCTCTGCTTTCCTACAGTCTTCATCCAATCCTTCTTACTCCTTTCCATGGCAAGCTTGTGTAGGGTTTCACCGTTGTCAGTGGCTACCTCCCATCCTCTCATTGAAAGCGATTGCATATGCCCTGTCACGGTCATAGTGGAATTCATCTGTCGGTTCTCAATCAGGCCGGAATAGAATCCAGTGATTCTTTTGCGTCTGTCACTAACGCCCCGCCCTCAGGAGTTTGAAGCACGTCACAGTCATTCAATCATTGAATCCTACTCAGAATACCACAGACAAGGTTAGACCTTCCGGATTCTCTTGAATGCCGCCATCAGTTCTTGCCTATACCACGAAGACTCTGATCTCACGGAATGGCTGGCTCGTTTGTCAGGCGAGCACTCGGTTGTCAGGCGATCAACCATGCATCGTGCAATCAGAAATCCAAGAGATAAACACTAGGGCCTCGAATGCTTGTAGAACAAGAATGGTTGTCAGTCACCTTATTCATAGGTGAGAATGATGATGAGTGTCACGGATTATCACATTCATCAAGTTGAAGAACAAGTGATATCTTGGACAAAGAACAAGCGGAATTGAATAGAAGAACAATAGTAATTGCATTAATACTCGAGGTACAGCAGAGCTCCACACCTTAATCTATGGTGTGTAGAAACTCCACCGTTGAAAATACATAAGAACAAGGTCTAGGCATGGCCGTGAGGCCAGCCTCCCAGTGATCTAAGATAGCATAAAACTCAAAGATAGCTACCAAGATGTCAAATACAATAGTAAAAGGTCCTACTTATAGAAAACTAGTAGCCTAAGGTGTACTAAGATGAGTAAATGACATAAAAATTCACTTCCGGGCCCACTTGGTGTGTGCTTGGGCTGAGCAAATGAAACTTTTTCGTGTAGAGACTCTCCTTGGAGTTAAACGCCAGCTTTTATGCCAGTTTGGGCGTTTAACTCCCAATTAGGTGCCAGTTCCGGCGTTTAACGCTGGAATTTCTTGAGGTGACTTTGAACGCCGGTTTGGGCCATCAAATCTTGGGCAAAGTATGGACTATCATATATTGCTGGAAAGCCCAGGATGTCTACTTTCCAACGCCGTTGAGAGCGCGCCAATTGGGCTTCTGTAGCTCCAGAAAATCTACTTCGAGTGCAGGGAGGTCACAATCCAACAGCATCTGCAGTCCTTTTGAGTCTCTGGATCAGATTTTTGCTCAGATCCCTCAATTTCAGCCAGAAAATACCTGAAATCATAGAAAATCACACAAACTCATAGGAAAGTCCAGAAAATTGAATTTTAACTAAAAACTAATAAAAATATAATAAAAACTAACTAAAAGGTACTAAAAACATACTAAAAACAATGCCAAAAAGTGTACAAATTATCCGCTCATCAATTACCAAATAACTTGTCATTTAGTTTCATGATTGCTCCAAGGTACTTAGCAACTTACTCTTCAGTGACATCTTCGTCCTCTTCAGAGGAAGAATACTCATCAGAGCTCATGAATGGCAGAAGTAAATCCAATAGAATCTCCATGGTCTTAGTGTGAGCCTCAGATTCCCATGGTTCCTCATTAAGGAACTCATTGGAGGACAGTGGACGTCCATTGAGGTCTTCCTCCTCTCCAAGTTCGGCCATGTGGGTCATGTTAATGGCCTTACATTCTCCTTTTGGATTCTCTTCTGAATTGCTTGGAAGAGTACTAGGAGGGAGTTCAGTAATTTTCTTGCTCAGCTGTCCCACTTGTGCCTCCAAGTTTCTAATGGAGGACCTTGTTTCAGTCATGAAACTTCGAGTGGTTTTGATTAGATCAGAGACCATGGTTGCTAAGTCAGAGTGGCTCTGCTTAGAATTATCTGTCTGTTGCTGAGAAGATGATGGAAAAGGCTTGCCATTGCTAAACCTATTTCTTCCACCATTATTGTTGTTGAAACCTTGTTGAGGTCTCTGTTGATCCTTCCATGAGAGATTTGGATGATTTCTCCATGAAGGATTATAGGTGTTTCCATAGGGTTCTCCCATGTAATTCACCTCTTCCATTGAAAGGTTCTCAGGATCATAAGCTTCTTTTTCAGATGAAGCATCCTTAGTACTGCCTGGTGCAGCTTACATTCCAGACAGACTTTGAGAAATCATATTGATTTGCTGAGTCAATATTTTGTTCTGAGCCAATATGGCATTCAGAGTATCAATCTCAAGAACTCCTTTCTTCTGATTCGTCCCATTGTTCACAGGATTCCTTTCAGAAGTGTACATGAATTGGTTATTTGCAACCATTTCAATGAGTTCTTGAGCTTCTGCATGCGTCTTCTTCAGATGAAGAGATCCTCCAGCAGAGCTGTCCAATGACATCTTAGATAGTTCAGACAGACCATCATAGAAGATACCTATGATGCTCCATTCAGAAAGCATGTCAGAGGGACACTTTCTGATCAATTGTTTGTATCTTTTCCAAGCTTCATAGAGGGATTCACCTTCCTTCTGTTTGAAGGTTTGGACTTCCACTCTAAGCTTACTCAATTTTTGAGGTGGAAAGAACTTTGCCAAGAAGGCATTGACTAGCTTTTCCCAAGAGTTCAGGCTTTCTTTAGGTTGTGAGTCCAACCATATCCTAGCTCTGTCTCTTACAGCAAAAGGGAATAGCATAAGTCTGTAGACCTCAGGGTCAACCCCATTAGTGCTGATAGTGTCACAGATTTGCAAAAATTCAGCTAAAAACTGATGAGGATCTTCCAATGGAAGTCCATGGAACTTGCAATTCTGTTGCATTAGAGAAACTAATTGAGGCTTAAGCTCAAAGTTGTTTGCTCCAATGGCAAGGATAGAGATGCTTCTCCCATAGAAGTCGGGAGTAGGTGCAGTAAAGTCACCCAGCACTTTCCTTGTATTGTTGGCATTGTTGTTGTTTTCGGCTGCCATGGGTTCTTCTTCTTTGAAGATTTCTGTTAGGTCCTCTACAGAGAGTTGTGCCTTAGCTTCTCTTATCTTTCGCTTCAAGGTCCTTTCAGGTTCAGGGTCAGCCTCAACAAGAATGCTTATGTCTTTGCTCCTGCTCATATGAAGGAGAAGAAAACAAGAAAATATGGAATCCTCTATGTCATAGTATAGAGATTCCTTGAGGTGTCAGAGGAAAAGAAAAATAGAAGGAAGAGGTAGAAGAATTCAAACTTATCAAGAAAAATGGAGTTCGAATTGTGCATTAATGAGGAGTGTTAGTCCATAAATAGAAGGATGTGAGAAGAGGGGAAGAAATTTTCGAAAATTAAAAGGATTTTAAAAATATTTTGAAAAATACTAATTGATTTTCAAAAACTAAGAGTGGAAAGAAATTAAGTGATTTTTGAAAAAGATTTTGAAATTAGAAATAAAAAAGATATGATTGAAAACTATTTTGAAAAAATGTGATTAAGAAGATATGATTGAAAAGTTATGGTTTCAAAAAGTTGTGATTGAAAAGATATGATTTGAAAAACAATTTAATAGGATTTGATTTTAAAAATTAATAACCTGCCTAACAAGAAAGATATGATTCAGACATTAAACCTTTCTCAATAGAAAAGGCAACATGCTTGAAATGTTGAATCAAATCATTAATTGTTAGCAAGTATCTTTGAAAAAAAAAGAAAGAAATTGATTTTGAAAATATATGATTGAAAAGAGATGATTTGAAAAAGATTTGATTTTGAAAAATTTTGAAAACTTGAAAAAAAATTTGAATTAAAAACAAAATCTTCCCTCTTGTGCCATCCTGGCGTTAAATGCCCAGAATGGTATACATTCTGGCGTTTAACGCCCAAAACACTACCCTTTTGGGCGTTAAACGCCCAACCAGGCACCCTGGCTGGCGTTTAAATGCCAGTTTGCCTTCTTTACTGGGCGTTTTGAACGCCCAGCCTTTTCTGTGTAATTCCTCTGCTGTATGTTCTGAATCTTCAATTTTCTGTATTATTGACTTGAAAAGACACAAATTAAAATTTTTTTTGGATTTTTAATGATGAGGAATAATCAAAATGCAACTAAAATCAAATAACAATGCATGCAAGACACCAAACTTAGAAGTTTGTATACTATTGACACTAACAAAATGAGAATGCACATGAGAAACAACAAAACACACAAGACAAGAGAATTTAAAGATCAGAACAAGAAAATCATCAAGAACAACTTGAAGATTAATGAAGACACATGAATGAATTCAAAAAATGCAAGAAGAACAGAAACATGCAATTGACACCAAACTTAAAATGAGACACTAGACTCAATAAGAAACATAAAATATTTTTGGTTTTTTTGATTTTGTAATTTTTTTTTTGGATTTTTCGAAAATTAAATGGAAAAGAAAATAAAGATATCAAAATTCTTAATGAGAATTCCAGGAATCATGCAATGTTAGTCTAAAGCTTCAGTCTAAAGAAACTAGACATGGCTAGCCAAGCTTTAGCAGGACATTACATTCAAGAGCTAAATTGATGAGAATCAATCAGCTTTGGTGATGATAAGAACATCACCTTGAAATACTATAATTCATTCTTAAGAACTCTGAAGAAAAATACCTAATCTAAGTAACAAGATGAACCATCAGTTGTCCAAACTCAAACAATTCCCGGCAACGGCGCCAAAAACTTGGTGCACGAAATTATGATCTCTACTTTTCACAACTCAAACAATCCCTGGTAATGGCTCCAAAAACTTGGTGCTCAATACCATGGTCTAAATATAATTTCACAACTTCGCACAACTAACCAGCAAGTGCACTGGGTCGTCCAAGTAATAAACCTTACGCGAGTAAGGGTCGATCCTACGGAGATTGTTGGTATGAAGCAAGCTATGGTCATCTTGTAAATCTCAGTCAGGCAGATTCAAATGGTTATGGATGATATATGAATAAAGCATAAATAAAAAGATAGAGATACTTATGTAATTCATTGGTGAGAATTTCAGATAAGCGAATGGAGCTGCTTTGTCCCTTCCGTCTCTCTGCTTTCTTACTGTCTTCATCCAATCCTTCTTACTCCTTTCCATGGCAAGCTGTATGTTGGGCATCACCGTTGTCAGTGGCTACAGTCCCGTCCTCTCAGTGAAAATGTTCAACGCGCTCTGTCACAGCATGGCTAATCATCTGTCGGTTCTCAATCAGGTTGGAATAGAAACCAGTGATTCTTTTGCGTCTATCACTAATGCCCAGCCTTCAGGAGTTTGAAGCTCGTCACAGTCATTCAATCATTGAATCCTACTCAGAATACCACAGAAAAGGTTTAGACCTTCCGGATTCTCTTGAATGCCGCCATCAATTCTAGCTTATACCACGAAGATTCCGATTAAGGAATCCAAGAGATAAACATTCAAGCCTTGTTTGCTTGTAGAACGGAAGTGGTTGTCAGGCACGCGTTCATAAGTGAGAATGATGATGAGCGTCACATAATCATCACATTCATCATGTTCTTGGGTGCGAATGAATATCTTAGAACAAGAATAAGCTGAATTGAATAGAAGAACAATAGTAATTGCATTAATTCTCGAGGTACAGCAGAGCTCCACACCTTAATCTATGGTGTGTAGAAACTCCACCGTTGAAAATACATAAGAACAAGGTCTAGGCATGGTCGAATGGCCAGCCTCCCAAAGAGGGTTCAATCATAAAAACATGATCAAAAAATTCTAAGATTGAAAGATCGAAAGAACTTCAAATACAATAGCAAATGGTCCTATTTGTAGAGAACTAGTAGCCTAAGGTTTACAGAAATGAGTAAATGACATAAAAATCCACTTCCGGGCCCACTTGGTGTGTGCTTGGGCTGAGCATTGAAGCTTTCATGTGTAGAGACTTTTCTTGGAGTTAAACGCCAGCTTTTGTGCCAGTTTGGGCGTTTAACTCCCATTCTTGTGCCAGTTCCGGCGTTTAACGCTGGGCAGTTTTGAGCTGATTTGGAACGCCGGTTTGGGCCATCAAATCTCGAGCAAAGTATATACTATTAAACGCCAGTTTTCCTTCCTCACTGGGCGTTTTGAACGCCCAACTTTTTCTGTGTAATTCCTCTGCTGTATGTTCTGAATCTTCAATTCTCTGTATTATTGACTTGAAAAGACACAAATTAAAAATTTTTTTGAATTTTTAATGATGAGGAATAATCAAAATGAAACTAAGATCAAATAAACAATGCATGCAAGACACCAAACTTAGAAGTTTGTATACTATTGACACTAACAAATTGAGAATGCATATGAGAAACAACAAAACACTCAAGACAAGAGAATTTAAAGATCAGAGCAAGAAAATCATCAAGAACAACTTGAAGATCAATGAAGAACACAATGCATGCAATTTTTTTGAAAATTAGATGAATGCAATTGACACCAAACTTAAAATTAGACACTAGACTCAAACAAGAAACATAAAAATATTTTTGATTTTAAGATTTTATAATTTTTTTGGATTTTTCGAAAATTATATGGAAAAGAAAATAAAGAGATTCAAAATTTTTAATAAGAATTCCAGGAATCATGCAATGTTAGTCTAAAGCTTTAGTCTAAAGAAATTAGACATGGCTAGCCAAGCTTCAGCAGGACATTACATTCAATAGCTAAATTGATGAGAATCCATTAGCTTTTGTGATGATAAGAACATCACCTTGAAACTCTAGAATTCATTCTTAAAAATTCTGAAGAAAAATATTATCTAAGCAACAAGATGAACCGTCAGTTGTCCAAACCTAAACAATCCCCGGCAACGGCGCCAAAAACTTGGTGCACGAAATTGTGATCATCAATGGCACCATCAACATGGTACGCTCAATTGCAATCTCAACTCTTCATCACAACTTCGCACAACTAACCAGCAAGTGCACTAGGTCGTCCATGTAATAAACCTTACGCGAGTAAGGGTCGATCCCACGTACATTGCTGAAAAGCCCAGGATGTCTACTTTCCAACGCAGTTGAGAGCGCGCCAATTGGGCTTCTGTAGCTCCAGAAAATCCACTTCGAGTGCAGGAGGTCAGAATCCAACAGCATCTGCAGTCCTTTTCAGCCTCTGAATCAGATTTTTGCTCAGGTCCCTCAATTTCAGCCAGAAAATACCTGAAATCAGAGAAAAACACACAAACTCATAGTAAAGTCCAGAAAAGTGAATTTTAACTAAAAAATAATAAAAATATAATAAAAACTAACTAAAACATACTAAAAACAATGCCAAAAAGCGTATAAATTATCCGCTCATCACCCTGCCACTTCTGCTCTTCCATCAGCTGGTGGAGGGGAGCAGACTGATCCTGATGCTCTATCCTCAGCTGATCAACAGACGATGTCAGCTCCCTTATATATGTGGTCAACTGATCCCAGTAGTCAGGGGGAGGGAAGTAAATTTCTTGAGGTATCTCCGGAAGATCCTGTGGAGGAGGTAAAACTGGCTCCTGCTGTGGTCCATGCCGAAGCTCTCTAGCGTGCTCCATACCGTTCTTTGTGATAGGTTTCTCAATGTCTATCAGAGTATCTTCATCAATGTGAGCTCTAGCTGCTGGACATAGTCGGTAGATAAGATGAGGGAAAGCTAGTCTCGTAGTGATAGAAGACTTGTCAGCTATTTTGTAGAACTCCTGAGGGATCACCTCGTGTACCTCCACCTCGTTGCCGAGTATAATACAGTAAATCATCACTGTTCGCTCAAATGAAACCTCAAAAAGATTACTCATAGGGATGATGGAGCGTTGGATGAACTCCACCCATCCTCGAGCAACTGGCTTGAGGTCATGCCTTCTCAACTGGTATGGCTGACCTCTAGAATTCCTCTTCCACTGAATTCCGGAAAGGCAATTGTCAGCAAGAAATCGATCCAACCTCTGGTCAGTGTTGACCTTCGGAGTGTATGAATGAGGGTCCTCTCCGGATGGTGGTAACAACAATGCCACCTTCACACTCTCCAGACTGAAATCCATGATATGCCCGCACTATTAGTGCCCCAACCTCAGTTACAGGGTTGGCCAGAAGTTTCCAACCCCATCTCAAAATCTGATACTGGATCTACGGGTACTCGTCTAGCTTCAAATCGAAGTGGACCTCGGAAATTACCTTCTTCTTGTGCACTACTTCATAAAAATACTCGTCATGTGTCTTGGAGGAGAACCGGGTAATGTTCCATGGATCAAAGGTAGGATCCTTCTCTTTCCTATTTCTTTAAGAAGATTCTCTAGTCTTGGGTGCCTTGGAGATAGTATATTGAAGAAAAAAAAGCAGAATGCCCAACACCAAACTTAGAAGGTTGCTCGTTCCTGAGCAAAGTAAGAAAAGAAAGTAAGGAAAGGAAAATAAAAGAACAATAAAAGAGATAGAGGAAAATGGGAAAGGGGCTTCGGCCTTGGCAAAGAAAAATAGGGGGCTAAGGAAAAAGGAAAGTGTGTATGGTGAAAGTTAAGTAAGAAGGAGTGAGTAGATTGAGGTGTGGTGAAAGTGGAAGAGGAATGGGGTATTAATAAGTAGGGGGAGGGAGAGGTTTGGTTATAGGGGATGGGTGAGGGAAAAATTGAATTTAAATTTTAGATTGTTGGGAGGAGAGATTGATGGGATAGATGAGAGTGGATTGGGTGGAGTGGGTGGTGAGGTGAGAAAATCAATGGAGGTGATAGGTGATGGAATAGATGAATGTGGATGGAAAATTGGAAAAGTAGGAGAGAGAATGGATAAGTTTGAATGCATAAAGTGGTTGGGAGTTGGAGTTTATCCAATGGCTAAAACCTCCTCTTGAAACTCGAAATTTGCTCCCTAGGCATTAAACGCCGGTTCTGGCGTTTAACGCCAGCAGGGGATCAACCTCTCTCTCTCTCTCTCTCTCTCTCTCTCTCTCTCTCTCTCTCTCTCTCTCTCTCTCTCTTTTGAGCAAGGTGGTGCTAAGACTAAAAGAATCGCCCAAAATGGGCGTTAAACGCCCAAGCTTGCTCCCTTTCTGGCGCTAAACGCCCTCCCTGGCATTTAGCGCCCCCAGCCTGTCTTCTCCAGGGTGTTCTGTAATCCCGAATAATTAGTAAATAATTAACCAATAAATTAATTATTATTTAAAAAAATTATAAAATTAAATTTTATAGTTTAGAATGGAAGAAATAATTAAAATATGCATTTTAACACTAATTTTAAAGAATTTGACCCAAGATTGGATTGAACGTACCGAACCGGTTAGATCGGGCCCAAGGCCCATTATATATAAGGATGATTTCAAGCTCCTTCCCCTTTCAACAACACATTTCACGCTACAATGAAGTGGGGGAAGTAAGAACCCTAACTTCATTTCCATTTCAATCTTCAAATCCTTTTAACTTTCAATCCGGAGCTCCGATTGATGAGCCGTCAGCAGCCACGAGTTCGTCTTAAACTTTTCTACAAAACCCACTGAACAATTTGGTAAGAAACTTTGTTTTTGTGTCCAGCCTTTCCCTTCTGTTCAGATTTTGCTTTTGGATTAATGGGTATTGAGGATTTTGATACTTTGATGTATTAGGATTGAATTATTGGTTATCCAATTATGTGAACCCTAGTTATTAATTTGGTAAATTTTATGGAATTAGATTGAGTTTATGTTAAATTGAAGATTTAAATCAGTGAATTGGAATGCTTAAAATCAAGCTTTGGTGGCTGGACCTTATAGCACTTGATTTGGAACCTTGGAGGCTTGAATTAAGGAGCTTGAGCTTGGGGAGAAATCGACCAAGGTATGGTTTTAGTTTCTCGTATATAATATGTACGGTGTCGTGAAAACTTATGTTAGACGACTTAGGATAAGCTAAACATGGTGAACTTGATAAATGTCAGTGGTTTTAGTGAAAGGTTGAACTTGTTATAATGTGTAATGATGATTGATGATAATGAGGACTTGTGTTATAGATGTTGTGGTATTTTTTGAATTGTATTGTTGATTTGGGAATGGGTTGATGATATGAAAATTTGTAAATTGTTGATAATGACGAACCATGATGATAATAGTTGAG
Source organism: Arachis stenosperma (assembly GCF_014773155.1). Lineage (NCBI taxonomy): Eukaryota > Viridiplantae > Streptophyta > Magnoliopsida > Fabales > Fabaceae > Arachis > Arachis stenosperma. The sequence goes on from NC_080386.1 coordinate 38,242,798, forward strand.
TATATGACTGTGAATTGAATATGAAATTTTAAGGTTGAGTTTGATTAATTGTGAGTTGAAGTTGCTATGCTTGTTGGAGTTGTGTATTAGGGTACTATGGAATGAATTGAATATGGAAATGTGAATTGGTATGTTTAGGTGCTGTAAAAAAGCTTAGAGTCTTGGTATTGAGTTATGAGATTGGTGAAAATAGAGGTTTGGTAAACTTTGTAAAAATCTGGTTTTAGCCAAATTTCGGCGAGCCATAAATTGGCTTTCGGACTCCCAAAATATTTCAAAATTATTTCATATAAAAATTGGATCTGTGAAGTTTACACTATTTGAAGAACGTATGAAAAATATTTTAAAACGAAAAAGTTATGCGCGTCAGAAGTTTGGAGTGCAATACTGAAAATTCTGTAGCATTAAGCATTTTTGCTGTATTGCATAACTCGCGTATGCGATCACTGCACGCAACGCGACCAGAATGCTTGTGTATGCGAGCAAAGAAAATTGTACTCCCACGTGTATGCGTGGCCAACGCGTACGCGTGACCCCTGTTTTCAGCAAACTTGATTTTATGTGTTTATAACCCAATTTTGAACCTCTAAACTTCTATTTTTATACGTTTAAACTTGAATCTTAGTAATAGGCCTAGTAATGAGATGAAGTTAGGAAATGGAGGCAACTTGGAAGTGAAGAATGGTCTAAAGTAACTGAATTGAGATGTTAATGATGAGATTGGGGATGACTGTGTGTGGCCAGAACGGTTGAGAAGTGTGTGTGGCCGGAATGGTCGAGAGGGCAAGGTTCGTGGTGGTTTACCACTTGTCCAGTGTCGAGATGTTATGTGGGGTTCATGGTGGTTTACCGCCCACATGTTTTTAAATGAAAATGCTTTGTGGGATTCGTGGTGGTTTACCGCCCACATGTATGTGTTGTTTTTCCAATTGAAGATCTTGCGAGGTTCGTGGTGGTGTACCACTGGCAATGGTGGGATTCGTGGTGGTGTACCACTCGCAATGCTGGGGTTCGTGGTGGTGTACCGCCCGCCAGGTGGGGTTCATTGTGGTATACCGCCCATCGATTTTCAAGAAGACGATATCCGGATTAGCTACCGGATATGTCAGGTTCTGGTAAAGTAACCGACATGTGAGCTCACGGCCAATAGGAAAGGTATTAATCATATGCATTTGTCTGTTTTGCTTGAGTTTGCATTTCTTGGGATTGCCTAATTGATAATCTATGCTTACCTGCTATATTTACTACCCACTGTAATTGTATCCTAATTGTGTTTGTCTTTACTTGTATTGTTTGTGTGTGCATTGGTGAATCTGGAGGGTTGGAGGAGGTGAATTGTAGAGTTAGAGTTACATGAGACAGTGAGTGGATTGTAATTTGAGAGATTAAGTTAAGATTGAGTTAGAACCTTATGAACTTTAGATATCTACTCCTGCTTATGGTTTCTGTTTTAGTTCCTTAAGAATTATAATCTGAGTGTCGATGTTCTAGGAATGCCTCTAGCTTTTTCGAGACCTTATTTATTATATATGTGGGCACCTTAACCATACTGAGAACCCCTCCGATTCTCATCCCATACAATATTATTATTTTTCAGATGCAGGTCGAGATGCACCTCGGTGAGCGTCTGGAGTTCCCTCTGCAAGCGAAGTTGGTTATCCTAGGATTACTGTATTTTGTTTTATGCTTTGTATATATGTATATAGATTCTCCACCCTTGTATTTTGTATCTTGTTCCTCCTAGAGGTTGACTTGGAGAAACAGGTGTTTTGTCATATATTTGGGTTTACTCTTTTGGGTTTATATATATATATATATATATATATATACTTTTAGAGGTCGTAATACCTTGCCATCTTAGCTTTATGACTTAAGCATAAGACTCTGTGTGGTAGGGTGTTACATATTCTGTTTTTCTGTCTAAGTCCTCTTGTTCCTGATCTAAGTGCTGTACATGATCACAGACGTTAGAAAAACTAGGAAAACTCTAAAGATCAATGAAAAATGAAATGTAAACAAACTAAACAAAAATGAAACAAACTAAAGGATACTTATGGTTGGGTTGCCTCCCAACAAGTGCTTCTTTAGTCATTAGCTTGATGGTCAGCTCCTCTAAGGAGGAGGATCATAGGGGCTCAAATCTTCACCCCTCATTATGAACTTCTTTCCTATGCTCTTGTGAATCAGGTCAACATGCTCCAGAGATAGGATCATGTTCACAATGTATGGTATGATTGGACTTCTAGTGGACACCACCTTCATGCCAGGCGAGAAGTCCTCAGTAGGAATCTTCTTGTTCCTCTAGCCCTTGGGTACCTTCTTCTTGGTGCCCCTTCCATCTTTGGTGGGTGGTGAATGCCGAACACCAAACTTAGGTTTGATGTCAGGAGGGACTGCATGACTTTCCACCAAGGGAGATGGCTTAAAATTTAAGCTTTGCATGCAAGTACCTCCTTTGTCAGAGATTGGTGGAGGTTTAAAGAACTTGAAAATCATGTAATACTCATGTAACCTCAGCACCAATTCATCTCTCTCTACATCAATTAGGACTCTTCCAGTGGCTAGGAATGGCCTTCCTAGGATGATGGAGTCATCTTTATCCTCCCCCATGTCAAGTATCACAAAATTATTAGGGAGGAAGAGCTATCCAAGCCTAACCAGTATGTTCTCCACTAACCCAGACGCCTGCTTTCGAGACTTGTCAGCCATCTCCAGTGCTATTCTTGTAGGCTGCGCCTCTTGGATTCCCAACTTCTTTATTATAGAGAGAGGCATCAGATTTATGCTTGAACCAAGATCACACAGTGACTTCTCAAATGTAATAATTCCAATGGTACAGGAAATTTGGAAGCTTTTGGGGTCTGGCATCTTCTTGGGTAGCTTCCTCTGAATTCAATGCACTGCACTCCTTGGTCAAGACCACAATTTCATCTCCCTTCAAGGCCTTCTTCTTAGAGAGTATACTTTTCATGAAGGCCATATAGGGAGGCATCTTCTCCAACACCTCAGCAAAAGGAATATTGATGTACAACTTTTTAAAAATTTCCAAGAATTTGAGTCAACTGCTCATCCTTGGTCTCCTCTTGAAGTTTCTGAGGGTGTGGTACTTCAGGCTCTTGTGTCACCAATGGGGTGTGTAATAATGTGCTTCTAACCTCTTCTTGAGCCTTTTCTTCCTTTGATTCTTTAGCAGCATCCACCTCCTTAGGCTCGGCCTCCTTGGCCATGGAAAGGGCCTTACATTTTTCTCTTGGATTCACCTCTATGTTATTTGAAAGAGTGTTAGGAAGTCTCTCAGGTATCCTCTTACTCAACTGACCCATTTGTACTTCCAAGTTCTGAATTGAAACTCTTGTCTCTTGCATAAAGGTGTGAGTGGTCTTGAAAAGTTCAGAGATTATTGTGGCTAAGTCAGGAGTGTCTTGGCTCTGAGAGTACCTTTGTTGCTACTGAGAGAGCTAGAACTGTCGAGTGTTAAACCTATTCTGATTGGATGCACCCTGGTTGTTTGATGAGCGGATAATTTGTACGCTTTTTGGCATTGTTTTTAGTATGTTTTTAGTAGTTTTAGTTGAGTTCTTAGTATATTTTTATTAGTTTTTAGTTAAAATTCACTTTTCTGGACTTTACTATGAGTTTGTGTGTTTTTCTGTGATTTCAGGTATTTTCTGGCTGAAATTGAGGGACCTGAGCAAAAATCTGATTCAGAGACTGAAAAGGACTGCAGATGCTGTTGGATTCTGACCTCCCTGCACTCGAAGTGGATTTTCTGGAGCTACAGAAGCTCAATTGGCGCGCTCTCAACGGCGTTGGAAAGTAGACATCCTGGGCTTTCCAGCAATATATGATAGTCTATACTTTGCCCAAGATTTGATGGCCCAAACCGGCGTTCAAAGTCACCTCAAGAAATTCCAGCGTTAAACGCCGGAACTGGCACCTAAATGGGAGTTAAACGCCCAAACTGGCATAAAAGCTGGCGTTTAACTCCAAGACAAGTCTCTACACGAAAATGCTTCATTGCTCAGCCCAAGCACGCACCAAGTGGGCCCGGAAGTGGATTTTTATGTCATTTACTCATCACTGTACACCCTAGGCTACTAGTTTTCTATAAAGTAGGACCTTTTACTATTGTATTAGACATCTTGATATAGAGAGTCTTTTGATCATGTTTTGATGATTGAACTCACTTTGGGAGGCTGGCCATTCGGCCATGCCTAGACCTTGTTCTTATGTATTTTCAACGGTGGAGTTTCTACACACCATAGATTAAGGTGTGGAGCTCTGCTGTACCTCGAGTATTAATGCAATTACTATTGTTCTTCTATTCAATTCCGCTTGTTCTTTGTCCAAGATATCACTTGTTCTTCAACTTGATGAATGTGATGATCCGTGACACTCATCATCATTCTCACCTATGAACAAGGTGACTGACAACCATTCTTGTTCTACAAGCATTCGAGGCTTAGTGAATATCTCTTGGATTTCTGATTGCATGATGCATGGTTGATCGCCTGACAACCGAGTGCTCGCCTGACAAACGAGCCAGCCATTCCGTGAGATCAGAGTCTTCGTGGTATAGGCAAGAACTGATGGCGGCATTCAAGAGAATCCGGAAGGTCTAACCTTGTCTGTGGTATTCTGAGTAGGATTCAATGATTGAATGACTGTGACGTGCTTCAAACTCCGAAAGGCGGGGCGTTAGTGACAGACGCAAAAGAATCACTGGATTCTATTCCGCGCCTGACCGAGAACCGACAGATGATTAGCCTATGCTGTGACAGAGCATCAGGGACGTATTTTCACAGAGAGGATGGGAGGTAGCCATTGACAACGGTGAAACCCTACACGAGCTTGCCATGGAAAGGAGTAAGAAGGATTGGATGAAGACAGTAGGAAAGCAGAGAGACGGAAGGGAAGGCATCTTCATACACTTGTCTGAAGCTCTTACACCAATGATATACATAAGTATCCCTATCTTTATCTTTATGTTATTTTCGTTCATCACCATTATACATTTGAGTCTGCCTGACTGAGATTTACAAGATGACCATAGCTTGCTTCATACCACCAATCTCCGTGGGATCGACCCTTACTCGCGTAAGGTTTATTACTTGGACGACCCAGTGCACTTGCTGGTTAGTTGTGCGAAGTTGTGTTTATGCCATGGTATTGAGCACCAAGTCTTTGGCGCCGTTGCCGGGGATTGTTCTTGTGTATGGACAACTGACGGTTCATCTTGTTGCTTAGATTAGGCATTTATTTTTTTTTTCGAAATTCTTGAAGATGAATTCTAGAGTTTCATGATGATTTACTGAAATCTGGCTGGCTGTAAAGCCATGTCTAATTTCATTGGACCGAGGTTTCAACTTATCATCACAAGAGCTTGTTGATCTTGCTTTTGGAGCAGTGATCTGCTAAGGCTTGGCTGGCCTTTGGCCATGTCTAGTGTTTTGGACCGAAGCTTTCTTTGAAAGCTTGGCTAGCTGTGAAGCCATGTCTAATTCCTGGACCGGAGTCTTAGACTAGCATTGCACTGATTCCTGAAATTCTCATTAAGAATTTTGATGTTTTCACTTAATTTTCGAAAATCACAAAAAAAAATTAGAAAATCATAAAAACCAAAAATGTTTCTTGCTTGAGTCTAGTGTCTCATCTTAAGTTTGGTGTCAATTGCATGCATTCATTCATGTGTCTTAAGGATCTTCAAGTGATTCTTGATGATTTCTTACTCTGATCTTTGAATTCTTTTTACTTGAGTGTTTATGTGTCTCATAATAGTGTCAATAGTATACAAACTGCTAAGTTTGGTGTCTTGCATGCATTGTTATTTGATTCTTGTTGCATTTTGATTATTAAAAATCCAAAAATATTTTTTATTTGTGTCTTTTCAAGTCAATAATACAGAGAATTGAAGATTCAGAACATACTGCAGAGGAATTATACAGAAAAAGCTGGGCATTCAAAAATGCCCAGTGAAGAAGGCAGACTGGCGTTTAAACGCCAGCCAGGGTACCTGGTTGGGCGTTTAACGCCCAAAAAGGGTGCATTTTGGGCGTTAAACGCCAGAATGGATACCATTCTGGGCGTTTAACGCCAGGATGGTGCTAGGGGGAAGATTTTGTTTTTTTCGAAATCAATTTTTTTTCAAGTTTTCAAAGTTTTTCAAAATCAAATCTTTTTCAAATCATATCTTTTCAATCAAATGTTTTCAAAATCAATTTCTTTCCTTCTTCAAAGATACTTACTAACAATTAATGATTTGATTGAACATCTCAAATTTGTTGCCTTTTCTGTTGAGAAAGGTTTAATGTTTGAATCATATCTTTTCTTGTTAGGCAAGTCATTAATTTTTCAAATCAAATCTTTTTAAAATTGTTTTCAAATCATATCTTTTAAAATTGTTTTCAAATCAAATCTTTTTAAAACCATAACTTTTCAATCATATCTTCTTAATCACATCTTTTTCAAAAATAGTTTTCAATCAAATCTTTTTGATTTCTAATTTAAAAATCTTTTTCAAAAATCACTTGGTGTCTTGTCCACTTTGATTTTCGAAAATCAATTAATGTTTTTCAAAAATGTTTTCAAAATATTTTAATTAATTTTCGAAAATCTTCTTCCCTCCTTCTCACATCCTTCTATTTATGGAGTACCACTCCTTCTCAATGCACAATTCGAACCTTATCTAATTAAAGTTCGAATTCTTCTTCTCCTTCTTCTTTCTATTTCTCTTTTCCTCTGACACCTCAAGGAATCTCTATACTGTGACATAGAGGATTCCACATTTTCTTGTTCTCTTCTCTTTCATATGAGCAGGAGCAGAGACAAAGGCATTCTTGTTGAAGCTGACCCTGAACCTGAAAGGACCTTGAAGCGAAAGCTAAGAGAAGCCAAAGCACAACTCTCTTTAGAGGACCTGACCGAATTCTTCAAAGAAGAAGAAGACATGGCAGCCGAAAATAACAATAATGCAAACAATGCAAGGAAGGTGCTGGGTGACTTTACTGCACCTACTCCTGATTTTTATGGGAGAAGCATCTCTATCCCTGCCATTGGAGCAAACAACTTTGAGCTTAAACCTCAATTAGTTTCTCTAATGCAACAGAATTGCAAGTTCCATGGACTTCCAATGGAAGATCCTCATCAGTTCTTAGCTGAATTCTTGCAAATCTGTGACACAGTCAAGACTAATGGGGTTGACCCTGAGGTCTATAGACTGATGCTATTCCCTTTTGCTGTAAGAGACAGAGCTAGGATATGGTTGGACTCTCAACCTAAAGAAAGCCTGGACTCTTGGGAAAAGCTAGTCAATGCCTTCTTGGCAAAGTTCTTTCCACCACAAAGATGGAGTAAGCTTAGAGTGGAAGTCCAAACCTTCAGACAGAAGGATGGAGAATCCCTCTATGAAGCTTGGGAAAGATACAAACAATTGATCAGAAAATGTCCTTCTGACATGCTTTCTGAATAGAGCATCATAGGTATTTTCTATGATGGTCTCTCTGAACTATCCAAGATGTCTTTGGATAGCTCTGCTGGAGGATCTCTTCATCTGAAGAAGACGCCTACAGAGGCTCAAGAGCTAATTGAAATGGTTGCAAATAACCAATTCATGTACACTTCTGAAAGGAATCCTGTGAACAATGGGACTAGTCAGAAGAAAGGAGTTCTTGAGATTGACACTCTGAACGCCATTTTGGCTCAAAACAAGATATTGACTCAACAAGTCAATTTGATTTCTCAAAGTCTGTCTGGAATGCAAAATGCACCAAGCAGTACTAAGGAGGCTTCATCTGAAGAAGAAGCTTATGATCCTGAGAACCCTTCAATGGAAGAGGTGAATTACCTAGGAGAACCCTATGGAAACACCTATAATTCTTCATGGAGAAATCACCCAAATCTCTCATGGAAGAATTAAGAGAGACCTCAACAAGGTTTCAATAATAATGGTGGAAGAAACAGGTTTAACAATGGCAAACCTTTTCCATCATCTTCTCAGCAACAGACAGAGAATTCTAAGCAGAACCCCTCTGACTTAGCAACCATGGTCTCTGATCTAATTAAAACCACTTAAAGTTTCATGAATGAAACAAGGTCCTCCATTAGAAATTTGGAAGGACAAGTGGGACAGTTGAGCAAGAAAGTTACTGAACTCCCTCCAAGTACTCTCCCAAGCAACACAGAAGAAAATCCAAAAGGAGAGTGCAAAGCCATCAATATGGCCGAATTTGGAGAGGAAAGGGAGGAAGTGAACGCCACTGAGGAAGACCTCAATGGGCGTGCACTAGCCTCCAATGAGTTCCCCAATGAGGAACCATGGGAATCTGGGACTCAAAATGAGACCATAGAGATTCCATTGGACTTACTTCTGCCTTTCATGAGCTCTGATGAGTATTCTTCCTCTGAAGAGGATGAGTATGTCACTGAAGAGCAAGTTGCTAAATACCTTGGAGCAATCATGAAGCTAAATGACAAGTTGTTTGGAAATGAGACTTGGGAGGATGAACCTCCTTTGCTCACCAAAGAACTGGATGACTTGTCTAGGCAGAAATTACCTCAAAAGAGACAAGACCCTGGGAAGTTTTCCATACCTTGTACCATAGGCACCATGACCTTCAAGAAGGCTCTGTGTGACTTAGGGTCAAGTGTAAACCTCATGCCTCTCTCAGTAATGGAGAAGCTAGGGATCTTTGAGGTACAAGCTGCAAGAATCTCATTAGAGATGGCAGACAACTCAAGAAAACAAGCTCATGGACTTGTAGAGAATGTTTTGGTAAAGGTTGAAGACCATTACATTCCTGCTGATTTCATAGTCCTAGAGACTGGGAAGTGCACGGATGAAACCATCATCCTTGGCAGACCCTTCCTAGCCACAGCAAAGGCTGTGATTGATGTTGATGGAGGAGAACTGATCATTCAAGTGAATGGAGAATCCTTTGTGTTTAAGGCTCAAGGATATCCCTCTGTCACCATAGAGATGAAGCATGAAGAGCTTCTCTCAAATCAGAGTCAAGAAGAGCCCCCACAGTCAAACTCTAAGTTTGGTGTTGGGAGGCCACAACCAAACTCTAAGTTTGGTGTTGAACCCCCATATTCAAACTCTAAGTTTGGTGTTGGGAGATTCCAACATTTGCTCTGAGTATCTGTGAGGCTCCATGAGAGCCCTCTGTCAAGCTACTGACATTAAAGAAGCGCTTGTTGTGAGGCAACCCAATGATTATAATTTATATAGTTTCTTTTGTTATTTTATGTTTTTTGTAGGTTGATGATCATAAGAAGTCACAAAATCCATTGAAAAAGCAAAAACAAAATGAAAAACAGGAAGAAAAACAGCACACCCTGGAGGAAGATGTTGCTGGCGTTCAAACGCCAGTAAACCTAGCAGTTGGGCATTTAACGCCCAGTCTGGCACCATTCTGGGCGTTTAACGCCAGAAAGGGGCACCAGACTGGCGTTAAACGCTAGAAAAGGGCAAGAACCTGGCGTTAAACGCCAGGAATGGGCACCAGCCCGGCGTTTAACGCCAGAAATGGCTCAAAACGTGATTTTGAGCAACATTTGGTGCAGGGATCACTACAAGAAAAAGCCGTATTTGTAACAAAATAAATTGTTACAAAACGTCGAAATTTTGAAACAAAAGTTTTTTGTAACAAAAAAAGGGGCCATTGCAGTAAGTCCCGTTACAAAAAGTTTTTGTAACAAAAAATGGAACTGTTACAATTCAATATGATATTTTGTAACAATTTTTTCTGATACAAAAAACCAAAAGCCGTTACAAAAGTGGTAACAAATTTTGATCTTCAAGGTATTTTTGGTGACAATCTATTTTTTCCTATCAAAAAATTTTGTTACAAAATGTAACATGATTTTGTAACATTTTTTTCTTTAGTTACAAAAGCAGATTAATTATTTTGTAACAAGTTTTTTTTAATACAAATTGCATGCATAATTTACTAAATTATTTTTTAAATTAACTAATATATTAACTATTTTAATAAACAAGTCTATATCTATATAATATGCAAAAACATACATAATTCAAACAAGATCCTTTTAGCTAAAATTGTTCTCAAACAAAATAACATTAGTAAGTACATTGATAAGTTATACGTCTTGTATAAGTTCAACCAAAAGTTAAAAGTTCTAACATAGATTAGTGTCTCTATGAATCAAAATATTCTTGAGCCCTCAAGGTAGCATGTGGTCACCATTTCAGCACTCCTGTAAATAAGAAAAACCGAAACAAAAAATTAGAAACAAGATATAACACTAATTATAATTTTCCATTAAGTTTTATCTAAAATGTTTAGAAAAATTTTGGCAAAACCTCCCCTAAAACTTGGATATTTCCACCGTCTACGGTTTCAACAAAAACAACTAATTCACAACTTATGTCTCATCCAATACACAACCAAATTTATCAAACCAAATAATAGGACATTTAACATTTATCAACCATGACACAAGTAAAATATAATAAATAGATCCATATACAATTAAACTATACTAATAATATATGAATTATCTAAGAATAGAGAGTTTCTTGTCAGTAGAATGAACACGCTTTGCTTGATCATTTCCTGCTGCATGTTAAATGGTTTGATAAGTAGAATTGAAGTAAAATTTTCAATAAGTCATCAAATTCATATAAGTAGTGGAAGCCCATACCTTCCTTGTTTAACAGATTATGTCCCCTTTCATGCAAAATTTTAAGACGAAATGCATATGCAGCCATCAAAACATCTACATCATTCTTAGTGGCGGTACATGTCACCCCCATGTCTTCTAAAGACTGCCAATAATGACCAAAAAATAAATAATGAATTAAATACTGGTAAAGAATCCATCCTAAGGTAAAACAAAGATTCAAGGTCCCACCTAAGGATGGAGTTTGATATATACAACCTCAATTTTCCTTCTTGTTGAGGATGGAGTTTGATATATACAACATTAATTTTCCTTCTTTCAAATCAAGGAGAAAAAGAAAAAGAAAAACAAAACACCCCACAATGAATCAAGTCCATGCAATAAAACATCATAATTCACTTTAGTTATGTTCACTAATTGGCAACATATATATTTAAATATAATGAAAAAGATAAAAAAAAAAAGAAAATATATACTGAGATAGAGTTGGTGAAGCATGATGAGCGGATAAATTGTACGCTTTTTGGCATTGTTTTTAGTATGTTTTTAGTAGTTTTAGTTTAGTTTTTAATATATTTTTATTAGTTTTTAATTAAAATTCACTTTTCTGAACTTTACTATGAGTTTGTGTGTTTTTCTGTGATTTCAGGTATTTTCTGGCTGAAATTGAGGGACCTGAGCAAAAATCTGATCCAGAGACTCAAAAGGACTGCAGATGCTGTTGGATTCTGACCTCCCTGCACTCGAAGTGGATTTTCTGGAGCTACAGAAGCCCAATTGGCGCGCTCTCAACGGCGTTGGAAAGTAGACATCCTGGGCTTTCCAGCAATATATAATAGTCCATACTTTGCCCAAGATTTGATGGCCCAAACCGGCGTTCAAAGTCACCTATAGAAATCCCAGCGTTAAACGCCGGAACTGGCACCTAAATGGGAGTTAAACGCCCAAACTGGCACCAAAATGGGAGTTAAACGCCAAGAAGAGTCTCTACACGAAAATTACTTCATTGCTCAGCCCAAGCACACACCAAGTGGGCCCGGAAGTGGATTTTTATGTCATTTACTCATCTATGTACTAGTTTTCTATAAGTAGGACCTTTTACTATTGTATTAGGGACATCTTGGTAGCTATCTTTGAGTTTTATGCTATCTTAGATCATTGGGAGGCTGGCCATTCGGCCATGCCTAGACCTTATGCTTATGTATTTTCAACGGTGGAGTTTCTACACACCATAGATTAAGGTGTGGAGCTCTGCTGTACCTCGAGTATTAATGCAATTACTATTGTTCTTCCATTCAATTCCGCTTGTTTTTTATCCAAGATATCACTTGTTCTTCAACATGATGAAGGTGATGATTGACGCCCATCACCATTCTCACCCATGAACAAGGTGACTGACAACCATTCTTGTTCTACAAGCATCTGAGGCTTAGTGAATATCTCTTGGATTCTTCGGAATCTTCGTGGTATAGGCAGGACCTGATGGCAGCATTCAAGAGAATCCGAAAGGTCTAACCTTGTCTGTGGTATTTTGAGTAGGATTCAATGATTGAATGACTGTGACGTGCTTCAAACCTGTAACCTACTGGGCGTTAGTGACAGACGCAAAAGAGTTATTCTATTCCGGTAGGGGAGGGAACCAAACCGGTGATTGGCAGCACTGTGACAGAGTGTGTGCATTAGCTTTCACTGCGCGGATGGGAGGTAGCTGCTGACAACAGTGAGACCCTACACGAGCTTGCCATGGAAAGGAGTAAGAAGGATTGGATGAAGACAGTAGGAAAGCAGAGAGACGGAAGGGAAGGCATCTTCATACACTTGTCTGAAGCTCTTACACCAATGATATACATAAGTATCACTATCCTTATCTTTTATGTTATTTTCGTTCATCACCATATATATTTGAGTTTGCCTGACTAAGATTTACAAGATGACCATAGCTTGCTTCAATACTAACAATCTCCGTGGGATCGACCCTTACTCACGTAAGGTTTATTACTTGGACGACCCAGTGCACTTGCTGGTTAGTTGTGCGAAGTTGTGTAATGCCATGGTATTGAGCCACCAAGTTCTTGGAGCCATTACCGGGGATTATTTGAGTTGTGAAAAAGTATTGTTCACAATTTCGCGCACCAAGTTTTTGGCGCCGTTGCCGGGGATTGTTCAAGTTTTGAGCAAGCTTTTGGTAACATCAATGCCAAGATCCGGCGACAACATCAAGTTTTTGGTGTTATTGCCCGGGATTGTTCTTGTGTATGGACAACTGACGGTTCATCTTGTTGCTTAGATTAGGTATTTTTTTTTCTTTCTTTTTTAGAGTTCTTTAAGGATGAATTCTAGTGTTTCAAGGTGATGTTCTTATCATCACCAAAGCTGATTGATTTTCATCAATTTAGCTCTTGAATGCAATGTCCTGCTGAAGCTTAGCCGGCCATGTCTAATTCCTTTAGACTAAAGCTTTAGACTAACATTGCATGATTCCTGGAATTCTCATTAAGAATTTTGATACCTTTATTTTCCTTTTCACTTAATTTTCGAAAAAGCACAAAAAAAAATTACAAAATCATAAAATCCAAAAATATTTCTTGTTTGAGTCTAGAGTCTCATCTTAAGTTTGGTGTCAATTGCATGTTTCTGTTCTTCTTGCATTTTTCGAATTTATGCATGTATCTTAATTAATCTTCAAGTTGTTCTTGATGATTTCCTTGTTTTGATCTTTGAATTCTATTGACTTGAGTGTTTTGTTGTTTCTCATATGCATTCTTATTTTGTTAGTGTCAATAGTGTACAAACTGCTAAGTTTGGTGTCTTGCATGCATTGTTATTTGATTTTTGTTGCATTTTGATTAGTCCTTATTATTAAAAATCCAAAAATATTTTTAATTTGTGTCTTTTCAAGTCAATAATACAGAGAATTGAAGATTCGGAACATACTGCAGAGGAATCACACAGAAAAAGCTGAGCATTCAAAAATGCCCAGTGAAGAAGACAGACTGGCGTTTAAACGCCAGCCAGGGTGCCTGGTTGGGCGTTTAACGCCCAAAAGGGTAGTAGTTTGGGCGTTAAACGCCAGAATGTGCACCATTCTGGGCGTTTAACGCCAGGATGGCAAGGGGGGAAGATTTTGTTTTCAAAATCAATTTTTTTTTAAGTTTTCAAAGTTTTTCAAAATCAAATCTTTTTCAAATCATATCTTTTCAATCAAATGTTTTCAAAATCAATTTCTTTCCTTTTTCAAAGATACTTACTAACAATTAATGATTTGATTGAACATTTTTTGCCTTTTCTGTTAAGGAAAGGTTTTATGTTTGAATCATATCTTTTCTTGTTAGGCAAGTCATTAATTTTTAAAATCAAATCTTTTTAAAATGTTTTTCAAATCAAATCTTTTTTTAAAATTGTTTTCAAATCATATCTTTTAAAATTGTTTTCAAATCATATCTTTTAAAATTGTTTTCAAATCATATCTTTTCAATCATATCTTTTTGATTTCTAATTTCCAATCTTTTTCAAAAATCACTTGATTCTTTTTCTATTCTTAGTTTTTGAGAATCAATTAGTGTTTTTCAAAATGTTTTCAAAATCTTTTACTTAATTTTCGAAAATTACTTCCCTTCTTCTCACATCCTTCTATTTTTGGACTAACTCTATTCCTTAATGCAAAATTCGAACTCCATCTTCTTTGTTAAGTTCGAATTTTCTACTTCTGTCTTCCATTTTTCTTTTCCTCTGACACCTCAAGAAATCTCTATACTGTGACATAGAGGATTCCATATTTTCTTGTTCTCTTCTCTTTCATATGAGCAGGAGCAGAGACAAAGGCATTCTTGTTGAAGCTGACCCTGAACCTGAGAGGACCTTGAAGCAAAAGCTAAGAGAAGCTAAGGCACAACTCTATATTGAGGACCTGACCGAATTCTTCAAGGAAGAAGAACACATGGCAGCCGAAAACAACAACAATGCCAACAATGCAAGGAAGGTGCTGGGTGACTTCACTGCACCTACTCCTGATTTCTATGGGAGAAGCATCTCTATCCCTGCCATTGGAGCAAACAACTTTGAGCTTAAGCCTCAATTAGTTTCTCTAATGCAACAGAATTGCAAGTTCCATGGACTTCCAATGGAAGATCCTCATCAGTTCTTAGCTGAATTCTTGCAAATCTGTGACACAGTCAAGACTAATGGGGTAGACCCTGAGGTCTATAGACTGATGCTATTCCCTTTTGCTGTAAGAGACAGAGCTAGAATATGGTTGGACTCTCAACCTAAAGAAAGCCTGGACTCTTGGGAAAAGCTAGTCAATGCCTTCTTGGCAAAGTTCTTTCCACCACAAAGATGGAGTAAGCTTAGAGTGGAAGTCCAAACCTTCAGACAGAAGGATGGAGAATCCCTCTATGAAGCTTGGGAAAGATACAAACAATTAATCAGAAGATGTCCCTCAGACATGCTTTCTGAATGGAGCATCATAGGTATTTTCTATGATTGTCTCTCTGAACTATCCAAGATGTCTTTGGATAGCTCTGCTGGAGGATCTCTTCATCTGAAGAAGACGCCTGCAGAAGCTCAAGAATTGATTGAAATGGTTGCAAATAACCAATTCATGTACACTTCTGAAAGAAATCCTGTGAACAATGGGACTAGTCAGAAGAAAGGAGTTCTTGAGATTGACACTCTGAATGCCATATTGGCTCAGAACAAGATATTGACTCAACAAGTCAATTTGATTTCTCAAAGTCTGTCTGGAATGCAAATTGCACCAAGCAGTACTAAGGATGCTTCATCTGAAGAAGAAGCTTATGATCCTGAGAACCCTTCCATGGAAGAGGTGAATTACCTAGGAGAACCCTATGGAAACACCTATAATTCTTCATGGAGAAATCACCCAAATTTCTCATGGAAGAATCAAGAGAGACCTCAACAAGGTTTCAACAACAATAATGGTGGAAGAAATAGGCCTGGCAATAACAAGCCTTTTCCATCATCTTCTCAGCAACAGACAGAGAGTTCTAAGCAGAGTACTTCTGACTTAGCAACAATGGTCTCTGATCTAATCAAAACCACCCAAAGTTTCATGAATGAAACAAGGTCCTCCATCAGAAATTTGGAAGGACAAGTGGGACAGCTGAGCAAGAAAATTTCTGAACTCCCTCCTAGCACTCTCCCAAGTAATACAGAAGAAAATCCAAAAGGAGAGTGCAAAGCCATAACCATGGCCGAATATGGAGAGGAAAGAGAGGAGGTGGACGCCATTGAGGAAGACCCCAATGGGCGTGCACCAATCTCCTCTGAGTCCCTCAATGAGGAACAATGGGAATCTGAGGCTCAAAATGAGACCATAGGGATTCCATTGGACTTACTTCTGCCATTCATGGGCTCTGATGAGTATTCTTCCTCTGAAGAGGATGAGTATGTCACTGAAGAGCAAGTTGCTAAATACCTTGAAGCAATCATGAAGCTAAATGACAAGTTATTGGGAAATGAGACTTGGGAGGATGAACCACCCTTGCTCACCAAAGAACTGAATGACTTGTCTAGGCAGAAACTGCCTCTAAAGAGGCAAGATCCTGGGAAGTTTTCTATACCTTGTACCATAGGCACCATGACCTTCAAGAAGGCCTTGTGTGACTTAGGGTCAAGTGTAAACCTCATGCCCCTCTCTGTAATGGAGAAATTAGGGATCCTTGAGGTGCAAGCTGCAAGAATCTCATTAGAGATGGCAGACAATTCAAGAAAACAAGCTCATGGACTTGTAGAGAATGTTTTGGTGAAGATTGAGGACCATTACATCCCTACTGACTTCATAGTCCTAGAGACTGGGAAGTGCATGGATGAATCCATCATCCTTGGCAGACCCTTCCTAGCCACAGCAAAGGCTGTGATTGATGTTGATAGAGGAGAGTTGATCATTCAAGTGAATGAAGAATCCTTGGTGTTTAAGGCCCAAGGATATCCCTCTGTCATCATGGAGAAGAAGCATGAAGAGCTTCTCTCAAAACAGAGCCAAGCAGAGCCCCCACAGTCAAACTCTAAGTTTGGTGTTGGGAGGCCACAACCAAACTCTAAGTTTGGTGTTGAACCCCCACATTCAAACTCTAAGTTTGGTGTTGGGAGGTTCCAACACGGTTCTGAACAACTCTGAGGCTCCATGAGAGTCCTCTGTCAAGCTAATGACAGTAAAGAAGCGCTTGTTGGGAGGCAACCCAATGTTTTATGATTAATTATTTTCTTTTGTTATTTTATCTTTTTTGTAGGTTGATGATCATAAGAAGTCACAAAAACAATGAAAAAAAAAAAGCAAAAACAGAATGAAAAACAGGAAGAAAAACAGCACACCCTGGAGAAGAAGAAGCTGGCGTTCAAACGCCAGTAATGCTAGCTGTTGGGCGTTTAACGCCCAGTCTGGCACCATTCTGGGCGTTTAACGCCAGAAAGGGGCACCAGACTGGCATTAAACGCCAGTAAAGGGCAAAAACCTGGCGTTAAACGCCAGGAATGGGCACCAGCCCGGCGTTTAACGCCAGAAAAGGCTCAAAACGTGGATTTTGATGCCATTTGGTGCAAGGATGCCTTTTCCTTGACACTACAGGATCTGTGGACCCCACAGGACCCTACCATCATTCTCTCTCTTCTTCCCCCATTCACCAATCACCTCAACACCTCTTCCCCAAAAACCCCTCACCTATCAAATCCCATCTTTCTCTTCACCACTCACATCCATCCTTCATAAAACCCCACCAACCTCACCCTTCAAATTCAAACCACTTTCCCTCCCAAACCCACCCTCAAATGGCCGAACCATTACCCCCCTCTCTCCTATATATACCCTTCTTCAACTCTTCATTTTCACACAACCTAAACACCCTTTCTTCCCTTCTTGGCCGAACACACTACCATCTCCCTCTTCCTCATTTCTTCTTCTTCTACTCTCTTCTTTCTTCTTTTCCTCGAGGACGAGCAAACATTTTAAGTTTGGTGTGGTGAAAGCGTTGCTTTTTCGTTTTTCCATAACCATTTATGGCATCCAAGGCCGGAGAAACCTCTAGAAAGAGGAAAGGGAAGGCAAAGGCTTCCACCTCCGAGTCATGGGAGATGGATAGATTCCTCTCAAGGGTGCATCAAGACCACTTCTATGAAGTTGTGGCCTTGAAGAAGGTGATCCCCGAGGTCCCCTTTTCACTCAAAAAGGGTGAATATCCGGAGATCCGCCATGAGATCCGAAGAAGAGGTTGGGAAGTACTTACCAACCCCATTCAACAAGTCGGAATCTTGATGGTTCAAGAGTTCTATGCCAATGCA
This sequence comes from Arachis stenosperma, assembly GCF_014773155.1. Lineage (NCBI taxonomy): Eukaryota > Viridiplantae > Streptophyta > Magnoliopsida > Fabales > Fabaceae > Arachis > Arachis stenosperma. Next base: position 38,260,738 of record NC_080386.1, read on the forward strand.
TGGATCACCAAGAACCATGACCAAAGTGTGAACCCGGATCCAAAGAATTATCTCACTATGGTTCGGGGGAAATACTTGGATTTTAGTCCAGAGAGTGTGAGGGTGGCGTTCAACTTGCCTATGATGCAAGGAGATGAGCATCCTTACACTAGAAGGGTCAACTTTGATCAAAGGTTGGACCAAGTCCTCACAGTCATATGTGAAGAGGGCGCACAATGGAAGCAAGATTCAAGAGGAAAGCCGGTCCAATTGAGAAGGCATGACCTCAAACCCGTGGCTAGAGGATGGTTAGAGTTCATACAACGCTCAATCATTCCCACTAGCAACCGGTCCAAAGTTACCATAGACCGGGCCATCATGATCCATAGCATCATGATTGGAGAAGAAATAGAAGTTCATGAGGTTATAGCCCAAGAACTCTACAAGGTGGCGGACAAGACCTCCACTTTGGCAAGGTTAGCCTTTCCTCACCTCATTTGTCATCTCTGTTATTCAGTTGGAGTTGACATAGAGGGAGACATCACCATTGATGAGGACAAGCCCATCACTAAGAAAAGGATGGAGTACACAAGAGATCCCACTCATCATGAGATCCCTGAGATTCCTCAAGGGATGAATTTTCCTCCACAAAACTATTGGGAGCAACTAAACACCTCCCTAGGAGAGTTGAGTTCCAATATGGGACAACTAAGGGTGGAGCACCAAGAACACTCCATTCTCCTCCATGAAATTAGAGAAGATCAAAGAATCATGAGAGAGGAGCAACAAAGACAAGGAAGAGACATTGAGGAGCTCAAGCACTCCATAGGATCTTCAAGAAGAAGAAAGAACCGCCATCACTAAGGTGGACCCGTTCTTTAATCTCCTTGTTCTTTATTTTTCTGTTTTTCGAAAATTATGCTTTATGTTTATCTATGTTTGTGTCTTATGATCATTAGTGTCTTAGTGTCTATGCCTTAAAGTTATGAATGTCCTATGAATCCATCACCTTTCTTGAATAAAAATATGCTTAATTGAAAAAGGAAGAATTGCATGAATTTTGAATTTTATAATAGTTTAATTATTTTGATGTGGTGGCAATATTTTTGTTCTCTGAATGTATGCTTAAACAGTGCATATGTATCTTGAATTTGTGGTTCATGAATGTTGGCTCTTGAAAGAATGATGAAAAAGGAGACATGTTATTGAGGATCTGAAAAATCAATAAAATGATTCTTGAAGCAAGAAAAAGCATTGCTATTCAAAAAAAAAAAAAAAAAAAAAAAAAAGAGAAGGAGAAAAACGAAAAAAAAAAGGGGAGAAAAAGAAAAAGAAAGAAAAAGAAAGAAATAAAGCTGTGATCCAAGGCAAAAAGAGTGTGCTTAAGAACCCTGGACACCTCTAATTGGGGACTTTAGCAAAGCTGAGTCACAATCTGAAAAGGTTCACCCAATTATGTGTCTGTGGCATGTATGTATCCGGTGGTAATACTGGAAGACAGAGTGCTTTGGGCCACGGCCAAGACTCAATAAGTAGCTGTGTTCAAGAATCATCATACTTAACTAAGAGAATCAATAACACTATCTGGATTCTAAGTTCCTAAAGAAGCCAATCATTCTGAACCTCAGAGGATAAAGTGAGATGCCAAAACTGTTTGGAGGCAAAAAGCTACTAGTCCCGCTCATCTAATTTGGAGCTATGCTTCATTGATAATTTGGAGTCTATAGTATATTCTCTTCTTTTTATCTTATTTGATTTTCAGTTGCTTGGGGACAAGCAACAATTTAAGTTTGGTGTTGTGATGAGCGGATAAATTGTACGCTTTTTGGCATTGTTTTTAGTATGTTTTTAGTAGTTTTAGTTTAGTTTTTAATATATTTTTATTAGTTTTTAATTAAAATTCACTTTTCTGGACTTTACTATGAGTTTGTGTGTTTTTCTGTGATTTCAGGTATTTTCTGGCTGAAATTGAGGGACCTGAGCAAAAATCTGATCCAGAGACTCAAAAGGACTGCAGATGCTGTTGGATTCTGACCTCCCTGCACTCTAAGTGGATTTTCTGGAGCTACAGAAGCCCAATTGGCGCGCTCTCAACGGCGTTGGAAAGTAGACATCCTGGGCTTTCCAGCAATATATAATAGTCCATACTTTGCCCAAGATTTGATGGCCCAAACCGGCGTTCAAAGTCACCTACAGAAATCCCAGCGTTAAACGCCGGAACTGGCACCTAAATGGGAGTTAAACGCCCAAACTGGCACCAAAATGGGAGTTAAACGCCAAGAAGAGTCTCTACACGAAAATTACTTCATTTCTCAGCCCAAGCACACACCAAGTGGGCCCGGAAGTGGATTTTTATGTCATTTACTCATCTATGTACTAGTTTTCTATAAGTAGGACCTTTTACTATTGTATTAGGGACATCTTGGTAGCTATCTTTGAGTTTTATGCTATCTTAGATCATTGGGAGGCTGGCCATTCGGCCATGCCTAGACCTTATGCTTATGTATTTTCAACGGTGGAGTTTCTACACACCATAGATTAAGGTGTGGAGCTCTGCTGTACCTCGAGTATTAATGCAATTACTATTGTTCTTCCATTCAATTCCGCTTGTTCTTTATCCAAGATATCACTTGTTCTTCAACATGATGAAGGTGATGATTGACGCCCATCACCATTCTCACCCATGAACAAGGTGACTGACAACCATTCTTGTTCTACAAGCATCTGAGGCTTAGTGAATATCTCTTGGATTCTTCGGAATCTTCGTGGTATAGGCAGGACCTGATGGCAGCATTCAAGAGAATCCGGAAGGTCTAACCTTGTCTGTGGTATTCTGAGTAGGATTCAATGATTGAATGACTGTGACGTGCTTCAAACCTATAACCTACTGGGCGTTAGTGACAGACGCAAAAGAGTTATTCTATTCCGGTAGGGGAGGGAACCAAACCGGTGATTGGCAGCACTGTGACAGAGTGTGTGCATTAGCTTTCACTGCGCGGATGGGAGGTAGCTGCTGACAACAGTGAGACCCTACACGAGCTTGCCATGGAAAGGAGTAAGAAGGATTGGATGAAGACAGTAGGAAAGCAGAGAGACGGAAGGGAAGGCATCTTCATACACTTGTCTGAAGCTCTTACACCAATGATATACATAAGTATCACTATCCTTATCTTTTATGTTATTTTCGTTCATCACCATATATATTTGAGTTTGCCTGACTAAGATTTACAAGATGACCATAGCTTGCTTCAATACTAACAATCTCCGTGGGATCGACCCTTACTCACGTAAGGTTTATTACTTGGACGACCCAGTGCACTTGCTGGTTAGTTGTGCGAAGTTGTGTAATGCCATGGTATTGAGCCACCAAGTTCTTGGAGCCATTACCGGGGATTATTTGAGTTGTGAAAAAGTATTGTTCACAATTTCGCGCACCAAAGCATAATGAGTAAGATGCAGCACAATTTTTGTATGTTCATAATAACTTTGCCACATTAATTAGCTTAATAAGCAACACCTCAGAACTTAGTGTTGCTGCTGCAGGATCATCCATCAGCTTTTGCATTGAATAAGAATGCAGCTTTTGGTATCAAAAGATAGAATCCTATTCTATTCTATCCCCATTATATATCTGAGTCCAAAATTATCTCAAAAGTTCAAAGCCTATTCTTGATTTCAGGGCCACATCAAGATCAACACTCTATATCCCTCTTTCCATATAAGTCACGGTCACACATTACTCCACCATCATTTGAATACACTAAGCTACATTATATAAATCAAGCATTGTATAAGGGAAGCTGTTATCTCATCAGGCATGGATTCCAAAGATTATATATCAAGTTATGAATTATAATCCAATCTCAGAAAAGCAAGCAAAGCATTTAACAAACTCACAACTCTTTCAGAAAAAGGTTTTCTAACACATTTAAAGTGCAATGTCAATTGCACCAAAAGTATATGGATCCTTGAGTTAGCCATACATTGTATTAACCAGATAAGAAAAATTAAAATTTCTATCTCATGACAATGCCATTAAGCAAGATAAGTTGGCATTGTTGTATATACTTTTATAAAATTCAGAGTGGGAGTCTATTTTCTCAACAAAATTGACTGAAATGCAGGCTTGCAGCTTTTTTACTTACCGGCATCCTCATATGTCGAACATCGAGTTCGTGACACCTCCTTTTTATCAACTTCAAGTCTATTCCCCAATATTCTACATCCTTATCTTGCTGTAAATTCAGAATGTATGTCACACCTTCCTTCTTGAGGTGATTGATGTCTTCAGGTTTCTGTGGTTGGGATCCCACAATGAGATTGTCAGTTATAAGTGTCTAATTCATACCTGAAATAAATCAATCACAGATTGCATCAGCAGCAGCAATCATATTACTGTGCTATGCATTTTATATAATAGACACAAATTAATACAGTACTAGCTGTTCTTTCTAGCAACTTATACAAAATGCAAGTAATTAACAAAGGAAACCCATCATTCTGTCAAACAGTTGGCAGTCATAAATAACAAATAGGGAAAAAAGAGGAAATTAACCCAGATCGTGGTGATACTCGTAAGGATTCATCATCATCCTCTTCATAGCAGTGGTATTGCTGGTGGAGGGTTTGTGCTTCTTCCTCATCAGAAGCAGCAACGTCCAGAGGGGCAGACGACGGCATGACAGCAGAAGCAGAAGAGGTTCTATTCCTCAAATTCAAAAGCAGCTAACAGCGCAGCCTCGAACCCCTCTTGCGTGTTCTGTTCCTCGCATCAACGGCGGCTCAGCAACGACTTCGCGGGCTCCCTCCCTCCCTCCGCGAGCTCGCACCAGTGACGGCCTCCTCGCGGCTCCATGATGGCGACGATGGCGAGCCTGCAGCAGACGTGACAGCAACTCTCTCCTCCTCGGCGATCTCTGGCCTGACCCACGGCTCTTCTCTCCACGCATTTTCTCCCGACAAAATTGACGGCAACGGCGAGGCATGTGACAGCGGCAGCAATCCCCTTTTCCGTCGGTGACATCCCCCCTTCTCCTCTCTTCTCTTGGCGCAGCTATTCATCGAACCCTCTCTCTTTCCTATGTTTTCTGTGGTGTGTGTTTGTGTGTGTTAGCCTATTAGGTTAAAGGGGAAGGGGGATTAGGTTTAGGATTTAATTGAAAATTAAGGTTTTTTATTTGAAAATTTAGGGTTTTTATAAAGAAAAATAGATAAAATAGATATTTTGATAAAATTGAATGATGAAATAATAATTTTAAAATTAAATGTATTTTATTAAAATATTTAACAATACAATTTATTAATATATTATTTATTTTTAATAATTATTTTTAATTTAAATTATAAAATAAATATATTAATTATACTTTATAAAGTATCATTTAAATTCAAAATATTAATTATTTAATTTAAATTATTTAACTCTTCATTATTTTTTTTATTATCAAAAATTTAATTTTAAATTATATAAAATAACCAATTATAATAAAATTCACAAAAATATTAATTAACTTAACTCTAAATATTCATAAAACTAATTTAATTACTTTAGATTAATTTTTAAAAATAAAGAATTTAAATTAATAAAATAAATCATAATTTATTCATAATAGAAATTACTTAAATTAAACTATATAATTTTTTTATTATTAAATTTTAATCTCTATCATGCAAAATATTAAATTATAACAAAATTATATAAGAATCTTAATTAATAAAATTACATTAAGAAAAATGGCGAGAATTAAGATTAGAGTTTGAAGAGTGTGTGTAAATTAGATTATCTTTTATTAGTGAGGGTTAGAGTAAGGGTTTTTATTTTTTACATTTGTTTTTATTTTTAAATTTTAACTATTTTTATTTATGTTTAACAATTAACTTTTTTAATTTAAAAATTTAATTTTTAGTCAACATTGAAGACTTGATTATTAGTAAAAAATTATATATTAATTTTATAAAAAATATAAAATAATATATACTATTTTTAAAAATTAATCATTTAATCTTTAATTTTTATAAAAATAATTAATTAATACAAATAATATTTTAAAAAATTAAATTTTTGAACCAAAATAAAATTATCTTAAAGATTTTAACATTTTAAAATAATTTTTTTTAGTTACAAAACTTCTTGTATTTTGTGACAAACAAATAACTTGTTACAAATAATATTAAATTTTGTGACAAATTAATTTTTTGCTACAAAATAGTTAGAGTTTTTGAAACAAATGGATATTTTGTTACAAAATATTTTGAACTTTTGCAACAACTTCATCTTTTGTTACAAAATATTATAAAATTTTGCAACAAAACACCGATTCGTTACAAAAGCCAATATAATTTGTAACAAAAAAAATTAAGTCGTTACAAAATAACAAAATATTTTGTAACAAATTATATTGTTGTTACAAAACATTATTATTATGTAACAATTACTAATTTTTGTTACAAAAAAATAATTTTTTGTAACAATTTTAAATTTGTTACAAAGTTTTTGTTACAAATATTCCATTTTCTTGTAGTGGATGACTTTTCCTTGACACCACAGGATCTGTGGACCCCACAGGATCCCCACCAACCCCACCACCACTCTCTCTCTTCTTCCCCCATTCACCAATCACCTCAATACCTCTTCCCCAAAACCCCTTCACCTATCAAATCCCATCTTTCTCCTCACCACTCACATCCATCCTTCATAAAACCCCACCAACCTCACCCTTCAAATTCAAACCACTTTCCCTCCCAAACTCACCCAATATGGCCGAACCCCATCTCCCCTCTCTCCTATAAATACCCTTCTTCACTCCTTCATTTTCACACAACCAAAACACCACTTCTCCCCCTCCTTGGCCGAATACACCACCATCTCCCTCTTCCTCATTTCTTCTTCTTCTACTCTCTTCTTTCTTCTTTTGCTCGAGGACGAGCAAACATTTTAAGTTTGGTGTGGTAAAAGCGTTGCTTTTTCGTTTTTCCATAACCATTATGGCATCCAAGGCCGGAGAAACCTCTAGAAAGAGGAAAGGGAAGGCAAAAGCTTCCACCGCCGAGTCATGGGAGATGGATAGATTCATCTCAAGGGTGCATCAAGACCACTTCTATGAAGTTGTGGCCTTGAAGAAGGTGATCCCCGAGGTCCCCTTTTCACTCAAAAAGGGTGAATATCCGGAGATCCGCCATGAGATCCAAAGAAGAGGTTGGGAAGTACTTACCAACCCCATTCAACAAGTTGGAATCTTGATAGTTCAAGAATTCTATGCCAATGCATGGATCACCAAGAGCCATGATCAAAGTATGAACCCGGATCCAAAGAATTATCTTACTATGGTTCGGGGGAAATACTTGGATTTTAGTCCGGAAAGTGTGAGGGTGGCGTTCAACTTGCCTATGATGCAAGGAGATGAACATCCTTACACAAGAAGGGTCAACTTTGATCAAAGGTTGGACCAAGTCCTCACAATCATATGTGAAGAGGGCGCACAATGGAAGAGAGATTCAAGAGGCAAGCCGGTTCAATTGAGAAGGCATGACCTCAAACCCGTGGCTAGAGGATGGTTGGAGTTTATCCAACGCTCAATCATTCCCACTAGCAACCGGTCCGAAGTTACTTTAGACCGGGCCATCATGATCCATAGCATCATGATTGGAGAAGAAGTGGAAGTTCATGAGGTTATAGCCCAAGAACTCTACAAGGTGGCGGATAAGTCCTCTACCTTGGCAAGGTTAGCCTTTCCTCACCTCATTTGTCACCTCTGTTATTCAGTTGGAGTTGACATAGAGGGAGACATCACCATTGATGAGGATAAGCCCATTACCAAGAAAAGGATGGAGCACACAAGAGACCCCTCTCATCATGAGATCCCTGAGATGCCTCAAGGGATGCACTTTCCTCCACAAAACTATTGGGAGCAACTAAACACCTCCCTAGGAGAATTGAGTTCCAACATGGGACAACTAAGGGTGGAGCACCAAGAACACTCCATTCTCCTCCATGAAATAAGAGAAGACCAAAGAATCATGAGAGAGGAGCAACAAAAACAAGGAAGAGACATTGAGGAGCTCAAGCACTCCATAGGATCTTCAAGAGGAAGGAAGAGCCGCCATCACTAAGGTGGACCCGTTCCTTGATTTCCTTGTTCTTTATTCTTCTGTTTTTCGAATTTTTATGCTTATGTTTATCCATGTTTGTGTCTTATGATCATTAGTGTCTTAGTGTCTATGCCTTAAAGTTATGAATGTCCTATGAATCCATCACCTTTCTTAAATAAAAACGTGCTTAATTAAAAAGGAAAAGAATTGCATGAATTTTGAATTTTATAACAGTTTAATTATTTTGATGTGGTGGCAACACTTTTGTTCTCTGAATGTATGCTTGAACAGTGCATATGTCTTTTGAATTTGTGGTTTATGAATATTGGCTCTTGAAAGAATGATGACAAAGGAGACATGTTACTGAGGATCTGAAAAATCATAAAAATGATTCTTGAAGCAAGAAAAAGCAGTGAATACAAAAAAAAAAGGGAGAAAAAGAAAACGAAAAAAAAAAGAAAGAAAAAAGAAAAAAAAAGAGAGTTGTGATCCAAGGCAATAAGAGTGTGCTTAAGAACCCTGGACACCTCTAGTTGGGGACTTTAGCAAAGCTGAGTCACAATCTGAAAAGGTTCACCTAATTATGTGTCTGTGGCATGTATGTATCCGGTGGTAATACTGGAAGACAGAGTGCTTTGGGCCACAACCAAGACTCAATAAGTAGCTGTGTTCAAGAATCATCATACTTAACTAGGAGAATCAATATTCTGAGTTCCTAAAGAAGCCAATCATTCTGAGTTCCAAAGGATAAAGTGAGATGCCAAAACTATTCAGAGGCAAAAAGCTAAAAGCCCCGCTCATCTAATTAATACTGATCTTCATAGATGTTTTTGGAGTTCATTGCATATTCTCTTCTTTTTATTTTATTTGATCTTTAGTTGCTTGGGGACAAGCAACAATTCAAGTTTGGTGTTGTGATGAGCGGATAATTTGTACGCTTTTTGGCATTGTTTTTAGTATGTTTTTAGTAGTTTTAGTTGAGTTCTTAGTATATTTTTATTAGTTTTTAGTTAAAATTCACTTTTCTGGACATTACTATGAGTTTGTGTATTTTTCTGTGATTTCAGGTATTTTCTGGCTGAAATTGAGGGACCTGAGCAAAAATCTGATTCAGAGACTGAAAAGGACTGCAGATGCTGTTGGATTCTGACCTCCCTGCACTCGAAGTGGATTTTCTGGAGCTACAGAAGCCCAATTGGCGCGCTCTCAACGGCGTTGGAAAGTAGACATCCTGGGCTTTCCAGCAATATATGATAGTCCATACTTTGCCCAAGATTTGATGGCCCAAACCGGCGTTCAAAGTCACCTCAAGAAATTCCAGCGTTAAACGCCGGAACTGGCACCTAAATGGGAGTTAAACGCCCAAACTGGCATAAAAGCTGGCGTTTAACTCCAAGACAAGTCTCTACACGAAAATGCTTCATTGCTCAGCCCAAGCACACACCAAGTGGGCCCGGAAGTGGATTTTTATGTCATTTACTCATCACTGTACACCCTAGGCTACTAGTTTTCTATAAAGTAGGACCTTTTACTATTGTATTAGACATCTTGATATAGAGAGTCTTTTGATCATGTTTTGATGATTGAACTCACTTTGGGAGGCTGGCCATTCGGCCATGCCTAGACCTTGTTCTTATGTATTTTCAACGGTGGAGTTTCTACACACCATAGATTAAGGTGTGGAGCTCTGCTGTACCTCGAGTATTAATGCAATTACTATTGTTCTTCTATTCAATTCCGCTTGTTCTTTGTCCAAGATATCACTTGTTCTTCAACTTGTTGAATGTGATGATCCGTGACACTCATCATCATTCTCACCTATGAACAAGGTGACTGACAACCATTCTTGTTCTACAAGCATTCGAGGCTTAGTGAATATCTCTTGGATTTCTGATTGCATGATGCATGGTTGATCGCCTGACAACCGAGTGCTCGCCTGACAAACGAGCCAGCCATTCCGTGAGATCAGAGTCTTCGTGGTATAGGCAAGAACTGATGGCGGCATTCAAGAGAATCCGGAAGGTCTAACCTTGTCTGTGGTATTCTGAGTAGGATTCAATGATTGAATGACTGTGACGTGCTTCAAACTCCGAAAGGCGGGGCGTTAGTGACAGACGCAAAAGAATCACTGGATTCTATTCCGCGCCTGACCGAGAACCGACAGATGATTAGCCTATGCTGTGACAGAGCATCAGGGACGTATTTTCACTGAGAGGATGGGAGGTAGCCATTGACAACGGTGAAACCCTACACGAGCTTGCCATGGAAAGGAGTAAGAAGGATTGGATGAAGACAGTAGGAAAGCAGAGAGACGGAAGGGAAGGCATCTTCATACACTTGTCTGAAGCTCTTACACCAATGATATACATAAGTATCCCTATCTTTATCTTTATGTTATTTTCGTTCATCACCATTATACATTTGAGTCTGCCTGACTGAGATTTACAAGATGACCATAGCTTGCTTCATACCACCAATCTCCGTGGGATCGACCCTTACTCGCGTAAGGTTTATTACTTGGACGACCCAGTGCACTTGCTGGTTAGTTGTGCGAAGTTGTGTTTATGCCATGGTATTGAGCACCAAGTCTTTGGAGCCATTACCGGGGATTATTTTGTGTATTAAAAAGTATTGATCACAATTTCGTGCACCATTGTTCTTGAAGCTCTGTTGGGGCTTTTGTGGTTGAACTCTCCCCCCCAAAGTTAAAGCTTTTGTTGGGATTTCTAGAGTAGTTACCCATGTAATTAACTTGCTCAGTGGTGGGTTGGACATAGCTACAAGCGTCCCCTTGGTTGTAGCTTCCAGTCATGTCATAGGATGCATCTTGAGTGTTGACACCTGAGACTTGTATCCCGGTCAGGTGCTGAGAGATGATGTTAATCTACTAGGACATGATCTTGTTCTGAGCCAAGATGGAATCTAATGTGTCCACCTCCATGAATCCTTTTTTCAGCATAGTCCCAATGTTTACAAGGTTCCTCTCATAAATGTACAGATACTGGTTGTTGGCAACCATCTCAATAAGCTCATTCGTCTCTTTGGGCATCTTCTTCATGTGCAGGAAACCAGCTGCAGAGTTGTCCAGTGACATCTTGGCCATCTCAGAGAGGCCATCATAAAAGATCTGCAGCCTAGTCCATTCTAAAAACATGTCAGGAGGGCACATCCTGATCATCAGTTTGTATCTCTCCCAGGTCTCATAAAGGGACTCTCCATCTTTTTGTCTGAATGTCTAGACATCCACTCTAAGCTTAGCAAGCTTTTGATATGGAAAAAATTTGGTCAGAAATTCAGTGACTACCTTGTCCCATGTGTACAGGCTCTCTTGGTCTGAGAATCAAGTCACTGCTTTGCTTTGTCCTTCACAGCAAATGGGAAGAGCATGAGCTTGTAGACCTCAAGATTCACTCTATTCATCTTCATAGTGTCACAGATTTGCAGGAAGTTAGAGATGAATAAATTGGAGTCCTCCTGTGGGATTCTATGAAACTAGAAACTCTGCTGCACTAGAGTGATCAGTTGAGACTTAAGCTCAAAATTATTTGCACCAATAGCAAGTACAGCTATACTGCGCCCATAGAAGTCAGGAGTGCGTGCAGTGTATGAGCCAAGCATCCTCCTTTCATGCTCATCAGGATTAGGGTTCCCACCATTAGCCTCCATAGCTTCCTTCTCAAAAGTTTCCCCGAGGTTCTATATGGCTTTGTAAGCTTTAGCTTATTGCAAATGCCGCCTCAAGGTCCTTTCAGGTTTAGAATCAAACTCAAGAAGGGGTTCTTTATCCCTGTTCCTGCTCATAAACAAACAAGAGACCAAGAAAAATAGGAGTCTCTATGTCAAAGTATAGAGAGCTCCCAGTGAGATACCCCAAAAAATATAAGAAATAAAATAAATTAAAGTATGCAACTAAACTGAAATTTTCAAAAACAAAAAAGAAAAAAAATAAAATTTTTGAAAATCAAAAGAGAAAAAATACTAAAGGGACACCAAACATAAAATCAGAAATTGAAGGAAAATAAATAAAATAAAATTTGAAAATAAAGGACAAATAAATAAATAAAATTAAAATAAAAAATTAAAAGAAAAAGTAAATAAACAAAACTAATAAAAATACCTAATCTAAGCAACCAGATAACTACTAGTTGTCAATCACAAACAATACCCAGCAACGGCGCCAAAAACTTGGTGCGCGAATTGTGAACTCGCACAACTTAACTGGCAAGTTCACTGGGTCATCCAAGTAATATCTCAGGTGAGTAGGTGTCGATCCCATGAGGATTGTCAGACTGAGCAAGAATGGTTATCTAATTGGCTTAGTCAGGCAAATAGAAAAGGTTGTTTGGTGAGTGAATTCGCATAAACAATAAATAAGCAAATAAGGGTTTGGTGTAAAAACAGTATGAGAAAATAGTAAAGGCTTCGAAGATATTTATCGCTCCAGATTAAAAGTTCTTACTAACTATTTTAACAACGTATGATTCATTCCATGGCAAACTATAAATGTCTAAACCCTAATCTCTTAGTGATTTAGCCTCCTCTAACTTTCATTAACCGCCACTCTTGTGGTCACTTAATTTCGATTAGAGGGTTAAGTTAAAAGATTAGTTTATGGCCACAAAGACCCTAATTACCCAAACTAATAGGATTATATGTCACATATCCCAATTAGTTCATGTAATTAGTAATTTAGGAGGAATTTATTTTTAAACTGTTGTTCAAGCGAGATAACTTTCTCGAGAATCACAAGAACTCATGTAGAATAAGGGTTATACTCTCGTTCCACCTAATTTCATAAGATTAAGAACAAAAACAATCCTTGAAATTGAATCAATACATTAATTAAAATAGAAAAGCAATAGTCTTAATCCATATAAATAAACAAAGCTCCTAACCTTAACCAAGGAGGTTTAGTTGCTAATGACTTATAGAGAAACTAGAGTTCTGAAAAACGTGCAGAAGAGATATGATCCCAGATACAAGAGATCTTTTCCCTTTTATACTAACCTAATTTGATTCAAAAATAAAAAAAATAATAAATCTCAAAATTCGAATTGCTGCTGGCGTTAAAGGCCATATTAGGCGTTTAATACCCAAAAGGGGGGAGTGGCATTCTAGTTTTTATACCCTTGCTAGGTCTAAAAGCCAATTGGGCGTTTAACACCTAGGGGGGTGCTGCCAGCTTTGTTCCTTTTTGCTCCAAACTCTACCAAATTGTTCCAAATTTCACCTGAAATTATAAAAATACTAAAACAAGTCAAAGTAGAATCCAAAGGGAATTTTTGCACTAAAACAAGTAAAACTAAATAAAATCTAACTAAAAACAACTAGAAAAATACTAAGAAAAAGGTTACAAGATGCTCACTCATCAAGGGACCAGATGGTAACTCGTGGATGCGGACGAGGCCGAGGGAGTGGTAGGGCTAGTAATACGGAACCTGAAACGACGGAAAAAAACCCATGAACTTTATGGCTGTCTTTGAGAGCATGGCTGCGGCTATGCAGGCTACAACCCAGGTGTTGGAAAACCAAGTCAATAATGGGAATAGAGGTAATAAAGATAATGGGCCAATGACGCTTACAACTTTCCTGAAGATAAATCCACCAACCTTTAGAGGAACCACGAATCCCACAGAGCCCGGCAATTGGTATCAGGCGATGGAGCAAGCTTTACAAGAACAACAAGTGCCTGAAGATCAATGCGTTGATTTCGCAACTTATTAGTTCATGCATGAGGCTCAATATTGGTGCCAAGGGACGCGACACCTTCTACAGCGAGATAATGTTACGATACCTTGTGATGTGTTTTAATCTGAATTCTACCAAAAGTATTTTCCCAACACAGTCAAAACGGCTAAGGAGCTTGAATTACTACAATTAAAGTAATGTTCGATGTCAGTAATTGAGTACACAAACAAATTTAAGGAATTGTGCCAATTCTCCAGGATTTGTCAGGGAGCTTTGGGAGATTTTGAGGAGTGAAAGTGTATTAAATATGAAGGAGGACTCCGGAGTGATGTTCTGGGCACAGTACGACAAATGAAATTAGTATCTTCTCTGAACTGGTGAATAAGAGTAGAGTTGTCGAGGATTGTGTGAGAAAAGCAGCATTAGAGAAAGGAAGTCACATAGTACCTTTTCAATGGAATGAAGGAAAAAACTTTGCACCTAGGGGTCAGACTTTCAAGTGAGGAGGTTATGTTCTTTAACAACGACAAGACCAGAACAACTTCCGGAGACTTAATAACAACAACCATCAGGGAAGAAGGTTTAGGAAGCATCCTCAAAACGAAATGACTTGCAACAGGTGCAGAAGCTACCATCCAGGAACTCCATGCCGAGCTGCACTGGGTTTGTGTTATTTCTGTGCTGGAGCTGGGCATATGTCTTGGAACTTTGTGAAAAAGAAAAAGTCAGATATCGGGAGAGCTCAACAGTAAGGACGGGTGTTTACTATGTCGACTGATGGTGCCGAGAGGTCTGATGCACTAATCAGAGGTACCTGCAAAATTAGTGGTAAAACTTTAGTTGCTTTGCTTGATACTGGAGCATCACATTCATTCATATCATTTGAGAAAGCTAGGGAGTTAGGGTTAAAAATAACCATGTTATCTTATGACTTACAAATTAGGTTTTTAACAAGTTCTGTTTCAAATTAAACACTGAACCTTTTTTCGTCACATGATATGCCTACTCGATTGTTCTGAATGATCATTGCAATTTATGTCGGAAGGGTTAGAAGGACCGGTGGTGGTAGAGGGATACTATTTAAATTGTGTGGTGGTGGGCTATAATGGAAGTGAATATCAGGGTTTCTTGCTTTTGGCTGCAAGCGTGTTGGGTGACGAACAGAGTTTGAATCATCTTCCAGTGGTAAAAGAATTCCCATAAGTATTCCCTGAATACATACATAAATTTCCTTCTTCTCGAGAAATCGATGAGGGGCAAAATTTTTAATTTGTTGGGTAGGATGAAAATTTTGCGTAATTTGTAACACCCTACCACGTAGTTCTTTACGCTTAAGCCGTAAAATAGAGGTGGTGTAGTATTAAAACCTCTAAAATAATATATATAATATTGAAAAGGATAAAGTATACAAGGAGCCTTGAAAAACGGATAACACAAAATCACAAAATAAAAAGCGCAACGCTCAGGAAACAAGATTACTTGTGTGCGAAGAAAACAAAAGATTCACAAGCATAAATAAACAGAAAGTAGGAATAGAAGGTCAAGAATACAAAATAACAAGCCCCTAACTCAGCCTGCGAAGCTAAGGCTATCTGGAGAATATTTATACATATATATACATAACCAAAAGTCCAAAATACATTTATAAAACTCTAGTTCTCTATAAATCTCTAAGAGCTACAAAATAACACAAGTATATACATGAGGAGAGTCTATACAAATATAGAAAAATTCCAAAAATAAAACTCCAAAATGAATCCACTAGAAGCTCCAGACGCCTACCGAGGTGTTTCTCGACTTGCATCTGAAAAACAACAACATAGTAGGTGCCACACACATAAGATATAAGGTCCTGGTAATGCCAGAGGCAATCCTAGAACGTCAACACTCAGATTATAAAGCCTGAAGTACTAAAACAGAAACCTTAAATGGGTGGTCATCTAAGGATATCTAAGCCTAGCTTAAGCTTAACCTTAACCCTAAGTCTTCCCAGATTTCCTTTGTTCCTCCATCTCTGGTGAACTTGCATAGATAGAAAAGCAGACAAAGGCAAACACAAGTAGAATACAAGTAATACAAATAGCAAGTATAACAATTAGCTTATTATAATCAATTAGGCATTCCCAATTGATGCACAACAAGCAAGCAAATAATATACACATGATGTATGCCTGTCCTATGGCTGATGATATCATCCGTCGATTATATATCCAACCCGACACGTCCTGGTAGATAACCATGGACTAAAACACCCATCGTGGAGCAAGTGGGTTTGAGCTACAACCCCATTGCTACTACCCGCTCAACCTAGAGCAAGTGGGATATCCATTACTGCAGCTACTACCCAGACGGTGTTTAAAAGCTCAACCTGGAGCGAATGGAATAACAACTACTGCCGCTACTACCCAGGCATCATGATCTTTGACCTGGAGTAAGTGGGACGAACCACCATCCTTGCTACTACCCAGAGGTCTCAAACATACATTCATTCAGCTTAAATCAATCATCATTGTTATCAAGTCTCAAACATTAACCTGGAGCAAGCAAGACGAACCACCATCCTTGCTACTACCCAGGTATCTCATCCAAATTTCATAATTAACTTAGTATTCATACTTCTTCATCCACATCTCATACCCAGAACAAGTGGACCTCACCACTGCTTACTACCTGGGGCCACAATTATATTTATTTACGAACCAGGCTTCCCGTTAAACTTTTTAACTTACATCAACCCTTTACAATCTTTCTTCACTCACAAGTTATTATCCTCTCAGTATTTAACTCCCTTCCTATGATTAATTTTAAGAATTAGGACACTGGGGAGTAAAAATAGAGGTTTAGAGGTTCGAAATTAGGTTTTAAAAACATAAAATCAAGTGTGCTGAAAACAGGGGTGACGCGTACATTTTTCTATACTCGCGTACGCAAGCATCCTGCTCGCGTATGCAAGAAACCCAACTCGAATAGGTTGGTCGCGTTGCGTGCAGTGGTCGCGTACGTAAGTTGTGCAGAACAGCAAAAATGCTGAATGTTGCAAAATTTCCAACTTTGCACTCCAAACTTCCGACGCGCATAACTTTTTCGTTTTAAAACATTTTTCATCCGTTCTTTGAAAGGCGTAAACTTCGGAGACCCAATTTTTATATGAAATAAGTTTGAAACAATTTGGGAGTTCGGAAGCCAAGTTATGGCCCGCCAAAGTTTGGATAAAAACCAGATTTTTCCTCAAAGACACCAACCTCTATTTTTACCAAATTTTGATTTTCAAACCAAACCACTATCAACCAAGACACTTCCAAAACACTCATAACCAATGCTAAACGCTTATCAACCTCTAATCAATTATTCAACCATTTAAATTGTTCAATTCTCAATTCTTCAACTCATTCAAGATTTTCACTTTAATATACTTCAAATTAATACTAATCAATAATCATATAACACTCAAACTCAACCTACCATACACAAAATCATCACAACATACTCTTTCGGTACCTCAACAACCTCCACATCCCATCCTTCCTCAATTTTAACAATCTCATGCATCAATTTCTCAGATATACCAACAAGATTATCATCCAACAAATACTCAATTCATATCACAATCATCATCAAAGGTGCTAAGAATTAAATATACTCATGCATTCATTCTTATCCTATGGTCATCTAGCCTAAGTTTTCACAAGACATTATATATTAAATATGAGAAATCTAAACCATACCTTGGCCGATTTCTCTCTAATGCTCGAAACACCACAAATTATTGCCGTTTCTCAAATCCCAAAGCTCCAAATAGTGTGCCAGACAGAATTCAGTTACTGCAGCCCAAATTCAGCTTACCGACACCATCAATTACTTCAAATTTCAAACATCTAATCTAATAATATATAATTTCATCATAATTTAACATAGGATTTACTAAATTGGAATTTCACCAAGGTTTAAGAGCTTCTTACCTTAACCATGGACTAATATAATAACACCAAAAAATCTCGCAAGTTAATTCGATCCTAAAACATCAAAATATCATAACTCTCAATTCTAAAACTCATGAATTTCGAAACTGAAGAAGGAGAATCTGGGTAATAAAAATTAGATTTCTTACCAAATTAGTTAGTGGGCTTTATAGAGAATTTCGAGACAAACGTGTAGCCGCTGACGGCTCGTCAATCGGAATTCTGGATCAAAAGTTATTTGGATAAGATCAAGCTAGGTTTTGTGCTTGGAAGGGTGTTCTTCCCCTTTGCTGAACCTGTTAAGTGTGTTTGCATGAGTGAGGAGGGAGTGATGAGCTGAGCTCATTAAACTGAGTGAGTTAGTTGGGCCATTGGGCCCACTTTGGGCCTAGTTCGACTGCTTCGGCCTAATTTTGGGCTAAATTTTTTAAAATTAGTGTCAAAATTCTCGCTTTTAATAGCTTTATCACATTAAACTATAAAATTCAATTTTCTAATTTCTTGGATTAAAAATTGATTTATTGGCTAATTATTCGTTAATTTCGCGGGTTTTACATAATTAATGAATGATTAGCCAATAAATTAATTATTAATAAAAAAATAGAAAATTAAATTTTATTAATCCAGAGAGGTATATATATTCTTCTCCGTATATACTTTATGTTTGATCCTCTTAGAGGTTTTTATGGAGAAATAGGTGCTTGCATTATGTAAAATTGGGACATTTTGGGATGTATATATATGTATATAAATATTCTCCGCCCAGCCGTGACATCATAGATTGAGTTTGGAGCTTGATATTCTATATCTTTTGGTATTCCGCTCTTTATGTATATATCTTTACCTTTCTTCCTATCTGGGTATTCGTTCACGTGTGCAATGCGCTTTTTTTTTGCGATTTTGCTTAAACTTTTCTTCAAGGCTTCGCATTATGAATTCCTTTCAACTATATTGATACATATGTCTTTTCTTTTAAAGGTCGTAATACCTCGCCACCTCTGCTTTATGACTTAAGCATAAAACTCTGCGTGGTAAGGTGTTACATTTTCCTTCTTGAATAATTGTATCTATATACTATTTGAACTAATTGGTTTACCTATTCTCTCTACTTGTGTATTCTTTGTATTATTTTGTATGTGTTTGAACAACTAAGAGATCCCTTATGCTGGTAGTGGTGACGTTGAGGGTTGTTAGTGATGCAAGGGTTGTGGTTCACCCCACTTGCTCTAGGTTGAGATTGGTACTCCCAAGGTAGATGCAAGGGTTGTGGTTTATCCCACTTGCTCCGGGTTATGACTAAATATAGAGAATAATCGATATAAGATGGATGATTAGATGAGATTTATAACTTTAAATCGTAGCCAAGTTTGGCGAGATGACAATTGTTAGAGATTGAGATGATTAACAGATAGAAAAGAGATTATAGCGGTATCGATTTAAGGCCGATGAATAAATTGTTTAACTTAAAATTCTTAGTCTGTAACTGCGAGAGAATTATTATTATATTATGGAACTTCATTAATAAAAAGACAAGTAAAGGATAAACTTGAAGTATCTGTTAGAGTTTTTCCTGTTTGGTATTGAAAAGGACCCTAGGCTTGAACATTGAATTATTAGAGTTTAGGATTGCCTATTGGGTTCATATCTTTTTACATAGTCTCTATTTAGAATTATTACCCTACTAGGAACCTTTGGATTCTTACCCATTGTTGGATTTTATATTTCAGATGTGGGACGTGGTGCACCTCGTTGAGCGTGCTAGACTCTCTTTAGAAAGCAAAGACTCCTTTACATTTGTACTTTGAACCTTATATTTTATATTCTCCACTTTCGTACATTGTAATTGTATATCCCTCTTAGAGGTTTTAATCATGGAAAAGCAGGGTGTATGGTATACTCTTTGGGTTATATTATACTTTCTAACCGACCCTGTCTTCGTAAATCGAGACTTGTATTTGAATTATATATATATTTATGTCGTTTATGTATATCGCTGACGTTTCGAGTGCAATACGACTTTTGTTATGTTATCTTTCTTCACAGGCTCCTAGACATATCATTATTCTTCAATTACTATATACGTACTTTTCAGTTTTAGAGGTTGTAATATGATGAGTGGATAATTTATACGCTTTTTGGCATTATTTTTAGTATGTTTTTAGTATATTTTAGTTAGTTTTTATTATATTTTTATTAGTTTTTAGTTAAAATTCACTTTTCTGGACTTTACTATGAGTTTGTGTGTCTTTCTGTGATTTTAGATATTTTCTGGCTGAAATTGAGGGACCTGAGCAAAAATCTGATTCAGAGGCTGAAAAGGACTGCATATGCTGTTGGATTCTGACCTCCCTGCATTCGAAGTGGAATTTCTTGAGCTACAGAAGCCCAATTGGCGCGATCTCAACTGCGTTGGAAAGTAGACATCCTGGGCTTTCCCGCAATGTATAATAGTCTATATTTTGCCCAAGATTTGATGGCCCAAACCGGCGTTCCAAATCAGCTCAAAACTGCCCGGCGTTAAACGCCGGAACTGGCACAAGAATGGGAGTTAAACGCCCAAACTGGCACAAAAGCTGGCGTTTAACTCCAAGAGAAGTCTCTACACGAAAATGCTTCAATGCTCAGCCCAAGCACACACCAAGTGGGCCCGAAAGTGGATTTTTATGTCATTTACTCACTTCTGTAAACCCTAGGCTACTAGTTCTCTACAAATAGGACCATTTGCTATTGTATTTGAGGTCTTTCGATCTTTCAATCTTAGAAGCTTTTGATCATGTTTTTATGATTGAACCCTCTTTGGGAGGCTGGCCATTCGGCCATGCCTAGACCTTGTTCTTATGTATTTTCAACGGTGGAGTTTCTACACACCATAGATTAAGGTGTGGAGCTCTGTTGTACCTCGAGTATTAATGCAATTACTATTGTTCTTCTATTCAATTCAGCTTATTCTTGTTCTAAGGTATTCATTCGCACCCAAGAACATGATGAATGTGATGATTATGTGACGCTCATCATCATTCTCACTTATGAACGCGTGCCTGACAACCACTTCCATTCTACAAGCAAACAAGGCTTGAATGTTTATCTCTTGGATTCCTTAATCGAAATCTTCGTGGTATAAGATAAAATTGATGGTGGCATTCAAGAGAATCCGAAAGGTCTAAACCTTGTCTGTGGTATTCTGAGTAGGATTCAATGATTGAATGACTGTGACGAGCTTCAAACTCCTAAAGGCTGGGCGTTAGTGACAGACGCAAAAGAATCACTGGATTCTATTCCAACCTGATTGAGAACCGACAGATGATTAGCCGTGCTGTGACAGAGCGCGTTGAACATTTTCACTGAGAAGACGGGACTGTAGCCACTGACAACGGTGATGCCCGACATACAGCTTGCCATGGAAAGGAGTAAGAAGGATTGGAAGAAGACAATAAGAAAGCAGAGAGACGGAAGGGACAAAGCATCTCCATTCGCTTATCTGAAATTCTCACCAATGAATTACATAAGTATCTCTATCTTTATTTTATGCTTTATTCATATATCATCCATAACCATTTGAATCTGCCTGACTGAGATTTACAAGATGACCATAGCTTGCTTCATACCAACAATCTCCGTGGGATCGACCCTTACTCGCGTAAGGTTTATTACTTGGACGACCCAGTGCACTTGTTGGTTAGTTGCGCGAAGTTGTGAAATTATATTTAGACCATGGTATTGAGCACCAAGTTTTTGGAGCCATTACCAGGGATTGTTTGAGTTGTGAAAAGTAGAGATCACATTTTCGTGCACCAAGTTTTTGGCGCCGTTGCCGGGGATTGTTTGAGTTTGGGCAACTAACGGTTCATCTTGTTGCTTAGCTTAGGTATTTTTCTTCAGAGTTCTTAAGAATGAATTCTAGTGTTTCAAGGTGATGTTCTTATCATCACCAAAGCTGATTGATTCTCATCAATTCAGCTCTTGAATGCAATGTCCTGCTGAAGCTTGGCTAGCCATGTCTAATTTCTTTATACTGAAGCTTTAGACTAACATTGCATGATTCCTGGAATTCTCATTAAGAATTTTGATATCGTTATTTTCTTTTCCACTTAATTTTCGAAAAAGCACAAAAAAACCAAAAAAAACTATAAAATCTTAAAACAAAAAAATATTTTATGTTTCTTGTTGAGTCTAGTGTCTCATTTTAAGTTTGGTGTCAATTGCATGTTTCTGTTCTTCTTGCATTTTTCGAATTCATTCATGTGTCTTCATTAATCTTCAAGTTGTTCTTGATGATTTCCTTGTTCTGATCTTTAAATTCTCTTGTCTTGTGTGTTTTGTTGTTTCTCATATGCATTCTCATTTTGTTAGTGTCAATAGTATACAAACTTCTAAGTTTGGTGTCTTGCATGCATTGTTTATTTGATCTTAGTTTCATTTTGATTATTCCTCATTATTAAAAATCCAAAAATTTTTAATTTGTGTCTTTTCAAGTCAATAATACAGAGAATTGAAGATTCAGAACATTCAGCAGAGGGATTACACAGAAAAAGCTGGGCGTTTAAAATGCCCAGTGAGGAAGAAAAACTGGCGTTTAAATACCAGCCAGGGTGCCTAGCTGGGCGTTTAATGCCCAAAAGGGGTGAGTTTTGGACGTTTAACGCCAGGATGGCACAAGAGGGAAGATTTTGTTTTTAATTCAAATTTTTTTTCAAGTTTTCAAAATTTTTCAAAATCAAATCTTTTTCAAATCATATCTTTTCAATCATATATTTTCAAAATCAATTTCTTTCCTTTTTCAAAGATACTTGCTAACAATTAATGATTTGATTCAACATTTCAAGTATGTTGCCTTTTCTGTTGAGAAAGGTTTAATGTTTGAATCATATCTTTTCTTTTTAGCCAAGTCATTAATTTTTAAAATCAAATCTTTTTAAATTGTTTTTCAAATCATATCTTCTCAATCATATCTTTTTAAAAACCATAACTTTTCAATCATATCTTCTTAATCACATCTTTTTCAAAATATTAGTTTTCAATCATATCTTTTTTATTTCTAATTTCAAAATCTTTTTCAAAAATCACTTAATTTCTTTTCCACTCTTAGTTTTCGAAAATCAATTAGTATTTTTCAAAATGTTTTTAAAATCCTTTTAATTTTCGAAAATTTCTTCCCCTCTTCTCACATCCTTCTATTTATGGACTAACACTCCTCCTCAATGAACAATTTGAACTCTATCTTTCTTGATAAGTTCGAATTCTTCTACCTCTTCCTTCTATTTTTCTTTTCCTCTGACACCTCAAGGAATCTCTATACTATGACATAGAGGATTCCATATTTTCTTGTTTTCTTCTCTTTCATATGAGCAGGAGCAAGGACAAAAGCATTCTTGTTGAGGCTGACCCTGAACCTGAAAGGACCTTGAAGCGAAATCTAAGAGAAGCTAAGGCACAACTCTCTGTAGAGGACCTAACAGAAATCTTCAAACAAGAAGAAGACATGGCAGCCGAAAACAACAACAATGCCAACAATGCAAGGAAGGTGCTGGGTGACTTTACTGCACCTACTCCCGACTTCTATGGGAAAAGCATCTCTATCCCTGCCATTGGAGCAAACAACTTTGAGTTTAAGCCTCAATTAGTTTCTCTAATGCAACGGAATTGCAAGTTCCATGGACTTCCATTGGAAGATCCTCATCAGTTTTTAGCTGAATTCTTGCAAATCTGTGACACTGTCAAGACCAATGGGGTTGACCCTGAGGTCTACAGACTTATGCTATTCCCTTTTGCTGTAAGAGACAGAGCTAGGATATGGTTGGACTCACAACCTAAAGAAAGCCTGAACTCTTGGGAAAAGCTAGTCAATGCCTTCTTGGCAAAGTTCTTTCCACCTCAAAAATTGAGTAAGCTTAGAGTGGAAGTCCAAATCTTCAGACAGAAGGAAGGTGAATCCCTATATGAAGCTTGGGAAAGATACAAAAAATTGATCAGAAAGTGTCCTACTGACATGCTTTCTGAATGGAGCATCATAGGTATCTTCTATGATGGTCTGTCTGAACTGTCCAAGAGTATCTGAAGAAGACGCCTGCAGAAGCTCAAGAACTCATTGAAATGGTTACAAATAACCAATTCATGTACACTTCTGAAAGGAATCCTGTGAACAATGGGACAAATCAGAAGAAATGAGTTCTTGAGATTGATACTTTGAATGCCATACTGGCTCAGAACAAAATATTGACTCAGCAAGTCAATATGATTTATCAAAGTCTGTCTGGAATGCAAGTTGCACCAGGCAGTACTAAGGATGCTTCATCTGAAGAAGAAGCTTATGATCCTGAGAACCCTTCAATGGAAGAGGTGAATTACATGGGAGAACCCTATGGAAACACCTATAATCCTTAATGGAGAAATCATCCAAATCTCTCATGGAATGATCAACAGAGACCTCAACAAGGTTTCAACAACAATAATGGTGGAAGAAACAGGTTTGGCAATGGCAAGCCTTTTCCATCATCTTCTCAGCAACAGACAGAGAATTCTAAGCAGAGCCATTCTGACTTAGCAACCATGGTCTCTGATCTAATCAAAACCACTCAAAGTTTCATGACTGAAACAAGGTCCTCCATTAGAAACTTGGAGGCACAAGTGGGATAGCTGAGCAAGAAAATTACTGAACTCCCTCCAGGTACTCTTCCAAGCAATACAGAAGAAAATCCAAAAGGAGAATGCAAGGCCATTAACATGACCCACATGGCCGAACTTAGAGAGGAGGAAGAGGTAGTGATCGCCACTGAAGAAGACCTCAATGGACGTCCACTGGCCTCCAATGAGTTCCCTAATGAGAAACCATGGGAATCTGAGGCTCATAATGAGACCATAGAGATTCTATTGAATTTACTTCTGCCATTCATGAGCTCGGATGAGTATTCTTCCTCTGAAGAGGATGAAGATGCCACTGAAGATCAAGTTGCCAAGTACCTTGGAGCAATCATGAAGCTAAATGACAAGTTATTTGGTAATGAGACTTGGGAGAACGAACCTCCTTTGCTCACCAAAGAACTGGATGACTTGTCTAGGTAGAAATTACCTCAAAAGAGACAGGACCTTGGGAAGTTCTCAATACCTTGTACCATAGGCACTATGACCTTTAAGAAGGCTCTGTGTGACTTAGGGTCAAGTATAAACCTCATGCCTCTCTCTGTAATGGAGAAGCTAGGAATCTTTGAGGTACAAGCAACAATTTAAGTTTGGTGTTGTGATGAGCGGATAATTTATACGCTTTTTGGCATTGTTTTTAGTATGTTTTTAGTATGATTTAGTTAATTTTTATTATATTTTTATTAGTTTTTAGTTAAAATTCACTTTTCTGGACTTTACTATAAGTTTGTGTGTTTTTCTGTGATTTCAGGTATTTTCTGGCTGAAATTGAGGGACCTGAGCAAAAATCTGATTCAGAGGCTGAAAAGGACTGCAGATGCTGTTGGATTCTGACCTTCCTGCACTCGAAGTGGATTTTCTGGAGCTACAGAAGCCCAATTGGCACGCTCTTAACTGCGTTGGAAAGTAGACATCCTGGGCTTTCCATCAATGTATAATAGTTCATACTTTGCCCAAGATTTGATGGCCCAAACCGGCGTTCCAAATCAGCTCAAAACTGCCCAGCGTTAAACACCGAAACTGGCACAAGAATGGGAGTTAAACGCCCAAACTGGCACAAAAGCTGGCGTTTAACTCCAAGAGAAGTCTCTACACGAAAATGCTTCAATGCTCAGCCCAAGCACACACCAAGTGGGCCCGGAAGTGGATTTTTATGTCATTTACTCATTTCTGTAAACCCTAGGCTACTAGTTCTCTACAAATAGGACCATTTGCTATTGTATTTGAGGTCTTTCGATCTTTCAATCTTAGAAGCTTTTAATCATGTTTTTATGATTGAACCCTCTTTGGGAGGCTGGCCATTCGGCCATGCCTAGACCTTGTTCTTATGTATTTTTAACGGTGGAGTTTCTACACACCATAGATTAAGGTGTGGAGCTCTGCTGTACCTCGAGTATTAATGCAATTACTATTGTTCTTCTATTCAATTCAGCTTATTCTTGTTCTAAGATATTCATTCGCACCCAAGAACATGATGAATGTGATGATTATTGGTGCACGAAATTGCAACAACACTTTTGCAATCCCGCACAACTAACCAGCAAGTGCACTGGGTCGTCCAAGTAATACCTTGCGTGAGCAAGGGTCGATCCCACGGAGATTGTCGGCTTGAAGCAAGCTATGGTTATCTTGTAAATCTTAGTCAGGATATCAGAAATTATCAGGATTGATTGTAAAAAGCAAAAGAACATGTAATGGTTACTTGTATTGCAGTAATGGAGAATGGGTTGAGGTTTGGAGATGCTCCATCTTCTGAATCTCTGCTTTCCTACCGTCTTCTTCATCAAGCACGCAAGTCTCCTTCCATGGCAAGCTCGTGTAGGGTTTCACCGTTGTCAATGGCTACCTCCCATCCTCGCAGTGAAAGCTAATGCACGCACTCTGTCACAGTACTGCCAATCACCGGTTTGGTTCCCTCCCCTACCGGAATAGAATCCCTCTTTTGCGTCTGTCACTAACGCCCAGTAGGTTACAGGTTTGAAGCACGTCACAGTCATTCAATCATTGAATCCTACTCAGAATACCACAGACAAGGTTTAGACCTTCCGGATTCTCTTGAATGCTGCCATCAGGTCCTGCCTATACCACGAAGATTCCGATTAAAGAACCCAAGAGATAACTACTCAATCTAAGATAGAACAGAGGTGGTTGTCAGGCACGTGTTCATAGTTGAGAATGATGATGATTGTCACGGATCATCACATTCATCCGGATTAAGAACAAGTGTTATCTTAGAATGGAAGCAAGCATGATTGAATAAGAAACAGTAGTAATTGCATTAATCCATCAAGACACAGCAGAGCTCCTCACCCCCAACCATGGGGTTTAGAGGCTCATACTGTGGAAGGAAACGTGTACAAAATGTTATGAGGTCATAAGGTACGGATACAATGTCAAAAGATCCTATAAGTAGTAATCTAGTGTCCTAAGGTTTACAGAAATGAGTAAATGACAGAAAAATCCACTTCCGGGCCCACTTGGTGTGTGCTTGGGCTGAGCAATGAAGGAATTTCGTGTAGAGACCTTTTCTGGAGTTAAACGCCAGCTTTCATGCCAGTTTGGGCGTTTAACTCCAAATTTTATGCCAGTTCCGGCGTTTAACGCTGGAATTTCTGTAGGTGACTTTGAGCGCCGGTTTGGGCCATCAAATCTTGGGCAAAGTATGGACTATTATATATTGCTGGAAAGCCCAGGATGTCTACTTTTCAATTCCGTTGAGAGCGCGCCAATTGGGCTTCTGTAGCTCCAGAAAATCCACTTCGAGTGCAGGGAGGTCAGAATCCAACAGCATCTGCAGTCCTTTTCAGTCTCTGGATCAGATTTTTGCTCAGGACCCTCAATTTCAGTCAGAAAATACCTGAAATCACAGAAAAACACACAAACTCATAGTAAAGTCCAGAAAAGTGAATTTTAATTAAAAACTAATAGAAATATACTAAAAACTAACTAAAAGATACTAAAAACATACTAAAAACAATGCCAAAAAGCATACAAATTATCCGCTCATCACAACACCAAACTTAAATTGTTGCTTGTCCCCAAGCAACTGAAAATCAAAATAGGATAAAAAGAAGAGAATATACTATAGACTCCAAAATATCAAAGAAACACAGCTCCAATTAGATGAGCGGGACTAGTAGCTTTTTGCCTCCGAACAGTTTTGGCATCTCACTCTATCCTTTGAAGTTCAGAATGATTGGCATCTATAAGAACTCAGAACTCAGATAGTGTTATTGATTCTCCTAGTTAAGTATATTGATTCTTGAACATAGCCAGTGTATGAGTCTTGGCTGTGGCCCAAAGCACTCTGTCTTCCAGTATTACCACCGGATACATACATGCCACAGACACATAATTGGGTGAACCTTTTTAGATTGTGACTCAGCTTTGCTAAAGTCCCCAATTAGAGGTGTCCATGGTTCTTAAGCACACTCTTGTTGCCTTGGATCACAACTTTATTTCCTTCTCTTTTTTTTTCTTTTCTTCTTCTTTTTCTTTTTCTTTCTTTTTTTTTTTCGAAAATTTTTTTTTTCACTGCTTTTCTTGCTTCAAGAATCAATTTGATGATTTTTCAGATCCTCAATAACAGTTCTCTTTCTCCTCATTCTTTCAAGAGCCAACAATTTTAACATTCTTAAATCAACAAATTCAAAAGACATATGCACTGTTCAAGCATTCATTCAGAAAACAAAAAGTATTGTCACCACATCAAACTAATTCAACTAGTTTCAGAGATAAATTTCGAAATCCTGTACTTCTTGTTCTTTTGTGATTAAAGCATTTTTCTTTTAAGAGAGGTGATGGATTCATAGGACATTCATAGCTTTAAGGCATAAACTTTATTAATTTTATTAATTAAGAACAAGACTCAAATATAGATATAAGATGAGACTAAAAATAGAAAAATAAGAACAAAAACGAAAAAAATAGGCTCCTAATGATAGAGGTATTCACAGAGTTAGGACTCAACAACCTTGATTTTGAGAAGTGGATGCTCCCTCAGCTTGAGAGGAGAGCTTTTGGCGTTTCATCTCTTGAATTTTACGCCCCTGCTTCTCTTGTTCCTTCAGCAATTTCTTCTTGGTGATTGGATGTTCAATGGGTATGAATTCATCTTCTTCTATCTTCACCCCAGCCTCTTTACAGAGCAAGGAGGTCAAGCTTGGGTAAGCCAATTTGGTTACAGTGGAATTCCTATTTGCAATTGTGTAGATCTCACAGGCAATCAGATGATGAACCTCCACCTCTTTTCCAAGCATAATGCAATGAATCATCACTGCTCTCTTGATGGTGACCTCAGAACGGTTGCTAGTGGGCAATATGGAACGCCCAATAAAGTCTAGCCAACCTCTTGCAATTGGTTTGAGGTCTCCCCTCTTGAGTTGGTTTGGGACACCCTTAGAATTGGTTATCCACTTAGTTCCAGGGAGGCATATGTCCTCTAGAACTTGATCCAACCCCTTATCTACTCTCACCATCCTCCTATTAAAGGAATCAGGATCATCTTGCAGTTGAGGCAACTTGAAGATTTCTCTTATTTTGTCCAGATGGAAGTATATAACTTTCCCTCTGACCATGGTTCTGTAGGTATGGTAAGCAGTTCCAGTCATTCTCTGTTTATCTGTTAGCCACAGATTTGAGTAGAATTCCTGAACCATGTTCCTTCCAACCTTTGTCTCAGGATTGGTTAGAACTTCCCATCCTCTGTTTCGAATTTGCTCTTGGATCCCCGGATATTCATCTTCTTTCAGATCAAATTTAACTTCCGGGATCACTGACCTCAGACCCATTATTTTATGATAATGGTCTTCATGTTCTTTGGTTAAGAACTTCTCTTCATTCCAAAGATTCTTTGGATTATTCTTCTTCTTGCCTCTTAAATTGGTTTGTTTTCCCTTAGGAGCCATGATATTGATGAATCTTGGCTTAGTGATCACGGAAAAGCACACCAAACTTAGAGGTTTGCTTGTCCTCAAGCAAAATAAAAGAGAGAAGAGAGGGGGAGGAAGAGAAAATTCGAATGGTGTGGTTGGAAGAGGGGAACAAACGTGTATTTATAAGGTGGGGAGGAGAGTTTTCGAAAAAAAAGTGGAATTGGAAAAGAGATTTGAGAAGATATGAGAAGAAATTGAGAAAAGGGTGAAATTTTTGAACAATGTTTGTAATTGATTTGAAATAAATTTGAAAAAAAGTTTTGATTTTTGAAGATTTGAAAGTGAATGATGAATGATTGAAGTGTGATTTTGTAGAAAAGTATGGGTGAGAAAAGGAAAGTTTGAAAAAATCTGATTTGAAAACAAAATTGTGGTCCCCCCACCAAGCTGGCGTTAAACGCCCAGAATGGCACCCATTCTGGCGTTTAACGCCCATCTGTTGCCCCACTTGGGCGTTTAACGCCCGGCCAGGTACCCTGGCTGGCGTTAAACGCCAGAAATTCTTCCTCACTGGGCGTTTTTCTAAAACGCCCAAGATGCTGCACACCTGGCGTTAAACGCCCAGAATGGTGCCCATTCTGGCGTTTAACGCCCAAAATGGCACCATTCCTGGCGTTAAACGCCCAGAATGGTACCCATTCTGGCGTTTAACGCCCAAAATGCCCCTTACTGGCGTTTTTTCGCCAGTAAGCTCATTTTCTCTGCTTTTTGAGCTGAATCCTTCTGTAACTCTGTGAATTCCTTCATTTTTGATACTTGCCTTTGTAAGAACTAATCATACAACTTTCTAATGACTGGGTTGCCTCCCAGCAAGCGCTTCTTTACTGTCTTTAGCTGGACTTTCACTGAGAATCACTCAAGTCTCAGTTTTGAGCATTCCTGCTCAAAATTTCCTTCAAGATAGTGCTTGATTCTCTGTCCATTAACAATGAACTTCTTGTCAGAATCAATATCTTGAAGCTCAACATATCCATATGGTGATACTCCTGTAATCACATACGGACCCCTCCACCGGGACTTGAGTTTTCCTGGAAACAATTTGAGCCTGGAGTTGAAGAGCAGAACTTTTTGTCCTGGCTCAAAGACTCTGGTTGACAATTTTTTGTCATGCCACTTCTTTGCCTTCTCCTTATAAATTTTTGCATTTTCAAAGGCATTGAGTCTGAACTCCTCTAGCTCATTTAGCTGGAGCAGTCTTTTCTCACCAACTAACTGTGCATCCATGTTTAGGAATCTGGTTGCCCAGTAGGCTTTGTGTTCCAGTTCCACAGGCAAATGACAGGCCTTCCCATACACCAATTGGTATGGAGAGGTTCCTATAGGAGTCTTGAATGCTGTTCTGTATGCCCACAGAGCATCATCCAAGCTCTTTGCCCAATCCTTTCTTCGGGCTATCACAGTCCGTTCTAGGATTCTTTTTAGCTCTCTGTTAGAGACTTCAGCTTGCCCATTTGTCTGTGGATGATACGGAGTTGCCACTTTATGGCTGATTCCATATCTAACCATAGCAGAGTATAGCTGTTTATTGTAGAAATGAGTGCCCCCATCACTGATTAGCACTCTGGGGACGCCAAACCTGCTGAAAATGTTTTTCTGGAGAAATTTCAGCACGGTTTTGGTATCATTAGTGGGTGTAGCAATTGCTTCTACCCACTTAGATACATAGTCCACTGCCACCAGAATGTAAGTGTTTGAGTATGATGGTGGGAATGGTCCCATGAAATCAATTCCCCATACATCAAACAATTCTATCTCTAATATTCCTTGTTGAGGCATGGCATATCCGTGAGGCAGGTTACCAGCTCTTTGGCAACTGTCACAGTTACGCACAAACTCTCGGGAATCTTTATAGAGAGTAGGCCAGTAGAAGCCGCACTGGAGAACTTTAGTGGCTGTTCGCTCACTTCCAAAATGTCCTCCATACTGTGATCCATGGCAGTGCCATAGGATCCTTCGTGCTTCCTCTCTGGGTACACACCTGCGGATCACTCCGTCAGCACATCTCTTAAAGAGATATGGTTCATCCAAAGGTAGTATTTGGCATCTGAAATTAATTTCTTTCTCTGCACATAACTGTACTCTTTGGGTATGAACCTCACAGCTTTATAGTTTGCAATATCTGCAAACCATGGAGCTTCCTGGATGGCAAAGAGTTGCTCATCTGGGAAAGTCTCAGAGATCTCAGTAGAAGGGAGGGACGCCCCAGCTACTGGTTCTATTCTGGACAGATGATCAGCTACTTGATTCTCTGTCCCTTTTCTGTCTCTTATTTCTATATCAAACTCTTGCAGAAGCAACACCCATCTGATAAGCCTGGGTTTTGAATCCTGCTTTGTGAGTAAGTATTTAAGAGCAGCATGGTCAGTGTACACAATCACCTTTGATCCCACTAGGTAGGATCTAAACTTGTCAATGGCATAGACCACTGCAAGTAATTCTTTCTCTGTGGTTGTGTAATTCTTCTGTGCATCATTTAGAACACGGCTAGCATAATAAATGACATGCAGAAGTTTGTTATGCCTCTGTCCCAACACTGCACCAATGGCATGATCACTGGCATCACACATTAATTCAAATGGTAATGCCCAATCTGGTGCAGAGATGACTGGTGCTGTGACCAGTTAGCTTTCAGGGTCTCAAATGCCTGCAAACACTGTGTGTCAAACACAAATGGTGTGTCAGCAGCTAATAGGTTACTCAGAGGTTTAGCAATTTTCGAAAAGTCCTTAATAAACCTTCTGTAGAATCCTGCATGCCCCAGAAAGCTTCTGATTGCCTTAACATTGGCAGGTGGTGGTAATTTTTCAATTACCTCTACCTTTGCCTTATCCACCTCTATCCCCTGCTTGAAATTTGTGCCCAAGGACAATTCCTTCAGTCACCATGAAGTGACATTTCTCCCAGTTTAAAACCAGGTTAGTCTCTTGGCATCTTTTCAGGACAAGTGATAGGTGGTTAAGACAGGAGCTAAATGAGTCTCCATATACTGAAAAGTCATCCATGAAGACTTCCAGAAATTTCTCTACCATATCTGAGAAGATAGAGAGCATGCATCTTTGAAAGGTTGCAGGTGCATTGCACAGACCAAAAGGCATTCTCCTATAGGCAAACACGCCAGAAGGGCATGTGAATGCCGTTTTCTCTTGGTCTTGAGGATCTACTGCAATTTGGTTGTAGCCTGAGTAGCCATCCAAAAGCAGTAATAATCATGACCAGCTAGTCTTTCTAGCATTTGGTCTATGAATGGTAAAGGAAAATGATCCTTTCTGGTGGCTGTATTGAGCCTTCTGTAGTCAATACACATGCGCCACCCTGTGACTGTTCTTGTAGGAACCAGTTCATTTTTTTCATTATGAACCACTGTCATGCCTCCCTTTTTGGGAACAACTTGGACAGGGCTCACCCAGGGGCTGTCAGAAATAGGATAAATAATCCCAGCCTCTAGTAATTTAGTGACCTCTTTCTGCACCACCTCCTTCATGGCAGGATTTAGCCTCCTCTGTGGTTGAACCACTGGTTTGGCATTATCCTCCAACAGGATCTTGTGCATGCATCTAGCTGGGCTAATGCCCTTAAGATCACTTATGGACCACCAAGAGCTGTCTTGTGTGTCCTTAGCACTTTAATCAGTGCTTCCTCTTCCTGTGAATTTAAAGCAGAGCTTATAATCACTGGAAAAGTGTCACCCTCTCCCAGAAATGCATATTTCAGGGATGATGGTAGTGGTTTGAGTTCAGGCTTAGGAGGCTTATCCTCCTCCTGAGGAATTTTCGAAAATTCCTTTGCTCCTCTGGCTCTTCCTGATCAGTTTGAGCATCTTTGAAGATGTCCTCAAGTTCTGATTCTAGGCTTTCAGCCATATTGATCTCTTCTACCAGAGAGTCAATAATGTCAGCGCCCATGCAGTCCTCTGGTGTATCTGGATGCTGCATTGCTTTTACAGCATTCAACTTGAACTCATCCTCATTGACTCTCAAGGTTACTTCCCCTTTTTGTACATCAATGAGAGTTCGTCCAGTTGCTAGGAATGGTCTTCCTAGAATGAGGGTTGCACTCTTGTGCTCCTCCATTTCCAGTACCACAAAGTCAGTTGGGAAGGTAAATGGCCCAACCTTGACAATCATGTCCTCTATTATGCCTGATGGGTGTTTAATGGAGCCATCAGCAAGTTGGAGGCATATCTTGGTTGGTTTGACTTCTCCAATCAACCCAAGCTTTCTGATAGTGGATGCAGGTATTAAATTGATACTTGCTCCAAGATCACATAAGGCTGTCTTGGTGTAAGTGCCTTCCAATGTGCATGGTATCAGAAAGCTTCCAGGATCTTGAAGCTTTTCTGGTAAGCTTTTGAGAATGACTGCACTGCATTCTTCAGTGAGAAACACTTTTTCAGTTTCTCTCCAATCCTTCTTATGACTTAAGATCTCTTTCATGAACTTAGCATAAGAAGGTATTTGCTCAAGTGCCTCTGCAAAAGGAATCTTTATTTCAAGAGTCCTTAAATAGTCTGCAAAGCGGGCAAATTGCTTATCCTGTTCCGCTTTGCGGAGTTTCTGAGGATAAGGCATCTTGGCTTGATATTCTTCAACCTTAGATGCTGCAGGTTTATTCCGTACAGAAGTGGTTGAAGAAGCCTTGTTAGAGGGATTACTGTCAGCACTCTCAGGTGTCTGATCCTCCCTTGGCGTTTGGACGCCAGAATTGGGTGGAAAATGGGCGTTTAACGCCAACTTTTCCCCCTTTTCTGGCGTTTGAACGCCAGAACTGGGCAAGGAATGGGCGTTTAACGCCAGTTTTCCTTCCCTTTCTGGCGTTTGAACGCTAATATTCCTTTCTGGGCTCTTACTGTCCTCAGAGGGATTTTGAACAGTGGTTTGGTTGTCCTCTGTCAATTGTTCCTTGTTTGGCTTTTTGCTCTTTTGAACAGTGTTATTCAAGGTCTTTCCACTCCTCAATTGAACTGCTTGACACTCCTCTGTTATTTGTTTAGATATTTGCTGTTTTGCTTGATTCAGCTGTAGTTCTATGCTCTTATTAGCAACTTTAGTTTCATGGAGCATCTCTTTAAATTATGCTAACTGTTCAGTCATCAGGAGTAGTTGTTGATTAAGCTCCATTATCTGTTCTTGAGGATTAGAGTCAGTGACTATTGTCATGACTTCCTCTTCTGAAGAGAACTCATTGCTAGAGTACAAATATTGGTTTCTAGCAACAGTGTCTATAAGCTCTTGAGCTTCTTCAATTGTCTTCCTCATGTGTATAGATCCACCAGCAGAGTGGTCTAAAGACATCTGAGCTTTTTCTGTAAGCCCATAGTAGAAAATGTCTAACTGTACCCACTCTGAAAACATTTCAGAGGGACATTTTCTTAGCATACCTCTATACCTCTCCCAGGCATTATAAAGGGATTCATTATCCTCTTGTTTAAAGCCTTGGATGTCCAGCCTTAGCTGTGTCATCCTTTTTGGAGGGTAAAAATGATTCAGGAATTTGTCTGATAACTGCTTCCATGTCTTTATGCTTGCTGTAGGTTGGTTATTTAACCACCTTTTAGCTTGATCTTTTACAGCAAATGGAAACAGTAATAGTCTGTAGACATCCTGATCTACCTCTTTATCATGTACTGTGTCAGCAATTTGTAAGAACTGTGCCAGAAACTCAGTAGGTTCTTCCTGTGGAAGACCGGAATACTGGCAATTTTGCTGCACTATGATAATGAGTTGAGGATTTAGCTCAAAGCTGCTTGCTTTGATGGGAGGTATACAGATGCTGCTCCCATATGCAGCTGTAATGGGGTTAGCATAAGACCCCAGAGTCCTCTTGGACTGATTAATTCCACTTAAGTCCATAATGGACAAAAGGGAAATGAGAATGATTGCAAAGAGATAAATTTTGTTTATTTTTATTTTTTTTTTTGATTTAACCGAAAAAAAAATACAATAGAATAAAATAAAAGGAAAATAAAATAAAATTCGAAAATTAAAAAAAAAAATAAAATAAGATCAAAGCAAGTTGAGAACTGAATCAATTAGTAAAAAAAAAAAGATTTTGAAAACAGCAATTAAGAAGATATGATTGAAAAAATTTTTATGAAAGAGATTTGATTTTTAAAAAAGAGGAAAGAGAAAAACACAAAAGACACCAAACTTAAAATTTTTAGGAAATCAAACACTAAATTTTCGAAAATTTTAAGAGAAAAACACAAAGAGGACACCAAACTTAGAATTTTTATGAATCAAAAAGGGACTAAGAACATGCAAAAACGAAAATTTAAAAGAAAAACAAAAGCATGCAATTGACACCAAACTTAGAATATGAAACTAGACTCAACTAAAAGACTCTAAACCAACAAAAATAAAACAGTCCTAATCTAAGCAACAAGATAAGCCGTCAGTTGTCCAAACTCGAACAATCCCCGGCAACGGCGCCAAAAACTTGGTGCACGAAATTGCAACAACACTTTTGCAATCCCGCACAACTAACCAGCAAGTGCACTGGGTCGTCCAAGTAATACCTTGCGTGAGCAAGGGTCGATCCCACGGAGATTGTCGGCTTGAAGCAAGCTATGGTTATCTTGTAAATCTTAGTCAGGATATCAGAAATTATCAGGATTGATTGTAAAAAGCAAAAGAACATGTAATGGTTACTTGTATTGCAGTAATGGAGAATGGGTTGAGGTTTGGAGATGCTCCATCTTCTGAATCTCTGCTTTCCTACCGTCTTCTTCATCAAGCACGCAAGTCTCCTTCCATGGCAAGCTCGTGTAGGGTTTCACCGTTGTCAATGGCTACCTCCCATCCTGCAGTGAAAGCTAATGCACGCACTCTGTCACAGTACTGCCAATCACCGGTTTGGTTCCCTCCCCTACCGGAATAGAATCCCTCTTTTGCGTCTGTCACTAACGCCCAGTAGGTTACAGGTTTGAAGCACGTCACAGTCATTCAATCATGAATCCTACTCAGAATACCACAGACAAGGTTTAGACCTTCCGGATTCTCTTGAATGCTGCCATCAGGTCCTGCCTATACCACGAAGATTCCGATTAAAGAACCCAAGAGATAACTACTCAATCTAAGATAGAACAGAGGTGGTTGTCAGGCACGTGTTCATAGTTGAGAATGATGATGATTGTCACGGATCATCACATTCATCCGGATTAAGAACAAGTGTTATCTTAGAATGGAAGCAAGCATGATTGAATAAGAAACAGTAGTAATTGCATTAATCCATCAAGACACAGCAGAGCTCCTCACCCCCAACCATGGGGTTTAGAGGCTCATACTGTGGAAGGAAACGTGTACAAAATGTTATGAGGTCATAAGGTACGGATACAATGTCAAAAGATCCTATAAGTAGTAATCTAGTGTCCTAAGGTTTACAGAAATGAGTAAATGACAGAAAAATCCACTTCCGGGCCCACTTGGTGTGTGCTTGGGCTGAGCAATGAAGGAATTTCGTGTAGAGACCTTTTCTGGAGTTAAACGCCAGCTTTCATGCCAGTTTGGGCGTTTAACTCCAAAATTTATGCCAGTTCCGGCGTTTAACGCTGGAATTTCTTGAGGTGACTTTGAGCGCCGGTTTGGGCCATCAAATCTTGGGCAAAGTATGGACTATTATATATTGCTGGAAAGCCCAGGATGTCTACTTTTCAATTCCGTTGAGAGCGCGCCAATTGGGCTTCTGTAGCTCCAGAAAATCCACTTCGAGTGCAGGGAGGTCAGAATCCAACAGCATCTGCAGTCCTTTTGAGTCTCTGGATCAGATTTTTGCTCAGGTCCCTCAATTTCAGCCAGAAAATACCTGAAATCACAGAAAAACACACAAACTCATAGTAAAGTCCAGAAAAGTGAATTTTAACTAAAAACTAATAAAAATATACTAAAAACTAACTAGATCATATCAAAAACATACTAAAAACAATGCCAAAAAAGTATACAAATCATCCGCTCATCACAACACCAAACTTAAATTGTTGCTTGTCCCCAAGCAACTGAAAATCAAATAAGATAAAAGGAAGAGAATATGCAATGAATTCCAAAAACATCTGTGAAGATCAGTATTAATTAGATGAGCGGGGCTTTTAACTTTTTGCCTCTGAACAGTTTTGGCATCTCAATCTATCCCTGAAATTCAGAATGGTTGGTTCTTAGGAACTTAGAATCCAGATAGTGTTAATGATTCTCCTAGTAAAGTATGATGATTCTTGAACATAGCTATTTATTGAGTCTTGGCTGTGGCCCAAAGCACTCTGTCTTTCCAGTATTACCACCGGATACATACATGCCACAGACACATAATTGGGTGAACCTTTTCAGATTGTGACTTAGCTTTGCTAAAGTCCCCAATTAGAGGTGTCCAGGGTTCTTAAGCACACTCTTATTTGCCTTGGATCACAACTCTTATTATTATTTTTTTCGTTTTCTTTTTTTTTTCTCTTTTTTTTTCGTTTTTTTTTTTTTTTGAATAGCAATGCTTTTTCTTGCTTCAAGAATCATTTTATTGATTTTTCAGATCCTCAATAACATGTCTCCTTTTTCATCATTCTTTCAAGAGCCAACATTCATGAACCACAAATTCAAGATACATATGCACTGTTTAAGCATACATTCAGAGAACAAAAATATTGCCACCACATCAAAATAATTAAACTATTATAAAATTCAAAATTCATGCAATTCTTCCTTTTTCAATTAAGCACATTTTATTCAAGAAAGGTGATGGATTCATAGGACATTCATAACTTTAAGGCATAGACACTAAGACACTAATGATCATAAGACACAAGCATGGATAACATAAAGCACCAAAATTCGAAAAACAAAGGAATAAAGAACAAGGAAATCAAGGAATGGGTCCACCTCAGTGATGGCGGCTCTTCCTTGCTTTTGAAGGTCCTATGGAGTGCTTGAGCTCCTCAATGTCTCTTCCTTGCCTTTGTTGCTTGATGAGCGGATAATTTATACGCTTTTTGGCATTGTTTTTATATAGTTTTTAGTAAGTTTAAGCTACTTTTAGGGATGTTTTCCTTAGTTTTTATGTTAAATTCACATTTCTGGACTTTACTATGAGTTTGTGTGTTTTTCTGTGATTTCAGGTAAATTCTGACTGAAATTGAGGGATTTGAGCAAAACTCTGAAAAAGGCTGACAAAAGGACTGCTGATGCTGTTGGAATCTGACCTCCCTGCACTCGAAATGGATTTTCTGGAGCTACAGAACTCTAAATGGCGCGCTCTCAACGTCGTTGGAAAGTAGACATCCAGGGCTTTCCAGCAATATATAATAGTCCATACTTTATTCGAAGAATGACGACGCAAACTGGCGTTGAACGCCAAGTACACGCTCCTTTCTGGAGTTA
Organism: Arachis stenosperma; assembly: GCF_014773155.1. Lineage (NCBI taxonomy): Eukaryota > Viridiplantae > Streptophyta > Magnoliopsida > Fabales > Fabaceae > Arachis > Arachis stenosperma. The sequence goes on from NC_080386.1 coordinate 38,299,378, forward strand.
AACGCCAGAAAAACGTCATAATCCGGAGTTGAACGCCCAAAGCACATCACAACTCGAAATTCAACTCCAAGAGAAGCCTCAGCACGTGGATTGATCAAGCTCAGCCCAAACACACACCAAGTGGGCCCCGGAAGTGGATTTATGCATCAATTACTTACTTATGTAAACCCTAGTAGCTAGTCTAGTATATATAGGACCTCTTACTATTGTATTAGACATCCTGGATTGTATTTTGATCTAGTGATCACGTTTAGGGGGCTGGCCATTCGGCCATGCCTGAACCTCTGCTTATGTATTTCAACGGTGGAGTTTCTGCACACCATAGATTAAGGGTGTGGAGCTCTGCTGTACCTCAGAGATTAATGAAGTTCTATTTTCTTTTATTCAATTCTCTATCTTATTCTTATTCCAAGATATTCATTCGTACCCAAGAATATGATGAATGTGATGAGCTAATAACTCTCATCATCATTCTCACTTATGAGCGCGCGTGATTGACAACCACTTACGTTCTACATGCAACACAAGCTTGAATGTGTATCTCTTAGATTCCCCAACAGAATCTTCGTGGTATAAGCTAGATAGATGGCGGCATTTATCTGGATCCGGAAAGTCCAACCTTGTCTGTGGTGTTCCGAGTAGGATCCTGGGAATCCGGAAAGTCTCACCTTGTCTGTGGTATTCCGAGTAGGATTCCGTTCATGAATGACTGTGACGTGCTTCAAACTTTAACCTACTGGGCGTTAGTGACAAACGCAAAAGAGGGATTCTATTCCAGTAGGAGCGGAAACCAACCGGTGATTGGCCGTACTGTGACAGAGTGCGTGCATTAGCTTTCACTGCGAGGATGGGATGTAGCTGTCAACCATGGGTGATGCCTCCAGACTGGTTAGCTGTGCGAGTGACAGCCGTACAGGTTATTTCCCCGAGAGGAATGAAAGTAGCCACAGCTGATAGTGAACCCCTATACAAGCTTGCCATGGAGAGGAGTAAGAAGGATTGAGTAGAAGCAATGGGATAGCAGGCGTCCGAGAGCTCTACAGCATCTCCATTCCGCTTATCTGAAATTCCTACCAATGAATCTGCATAAGTATCTCTATCCCTTTTATTATTCCTTTTTATTAGAACAATCCAATTATCACTATTACAAATGTTCAATCCGCCTAACTGGGATTTGCAAGGTGACCATAGCTTGCTTCATACCAACAATCTCTGTGGATTCGACCCTTACTCACGTAAGGTATTACTTGGACGACCCAGTACACTTGCTGGTTAGTTGAACGGAGTTGTGAAAATAAACAGTGCCCTAAGAGTAAAATCATACAAGACCAAAAAGTCAAATCAAATAACAAGTGATCACAATTTCGTCCACCAAGTTTTTGGCGCCGTTGCCGGGGATTGTTCGAGTATGGACAACTGACGGTTCATCTTGTTGCTCAGATTAGGTAATTTTCTTTTCAAAATTCTTTTTCAAAAATTTTTCTTTTATTTTTCGTTTTTCAAAACTTTATTTTCGAAAATAATTAATAAAAATACAAAAAAATCATAAAATCATAAAAATCAAAAATATTTTGTGTTTCTTGTTTGAGTCTTGAGTCAATTTTTAAGTTTGGTGTCAATTGCATGCTTTTAAAAATTTTTCTTGCATTTTTCGAAAATTCCATGCATTCATAGTGTTCTTCATGATCTTCAAGTTGTTCTTGATAAGTCCTCTTGTTTGATCTTGATGTTTTCTTGTTTTGTGTTGTTTGTTGTTTTTCATGTGCATTTTTGCATTCATGTTTTCCATGCATTAAAGATTTCTAAGTTTGGTGTCTTGCATGTTTTCTTTGCATTAAAAATTTTTCAAAAATATGTTCTTGATGTTCATCATGATCTTCATAGTGTTCTTGGTGTTCATCTTGACATTCATAGCATCTTGCATGCATTCATTGTTTTGATCTAAAATTTCATGCATTGAGTATTTTTGTTGTTTTTCTCTCTCATCATTAAAAATTCAAAAATAAAAAAAATATCTTTTCCTTATTTCCCTCCAAATTTCGAAATTTTGGGTTGACTTGGTCAAAAATTTTCAAAATTAGTTGTTTCTTACAAGTCAAGTCAAAATTTCAATTTTAAAAAATCTTATCTTTTCAAAATCTTTTTCAAAAATCATATCTTTTTCATTTTTTTACTATTTTTCGAAAAATTTCAAAAATCTTTTTCAAATATTTTCAAAATCTTTTTCTTATCTTTATATGTAATTTTCGAAAATTCACTAATAATTAATGTGATTGGTTCAAAAATTTGAAGTTTGTTACTTTCTTGTTAAGAAAGGTTCAATCTTTAAGCTCTAGAATCTTATCTTGTAGTTTCTTGTTAGTGAAGTAAATAAATTCAAAAATTTGATTTCAAAATATCTTATCTAACCTCTTATCTTCATATCTTTTTCAAATTTGATTTTCAAATCTTTTTCAATCAACTAACTAACTTTTTGTTTGTTTCTTATCTTTTTCAAAACCACCTAACTACTTTTCCCTCTTCTATTTTCGAAAATATCTCTCTCTTTTTCAAAAATTCTTTTTAATTAATTAATTATTTCATGTTTAATTCTAATTACATTTTATCTCTAATTTTCGAAAATCACTAACTCCTTTTCAAAATTATTTTCGAAATTTCTCTTCTCTCTTCCTCTTCTATTTAATTATTTAATTGCTAACACTTATCTTCACCCCTCTTCATCAAAAATCCGAATCCATTCCTCTTCTCCTACCCCCTTTCTTTTTCTACTAACATAAAGGAATCTCTATACTGTGACATAGAGGATTCCTTTTTCTTTTCTTGTTTTCTCCTCTTTCATATGAGCAGGAACAGGGATAAAGGCACTCTTGTTGAAATTGATCCAGAACCTGAAAGGACTCTGAAGAAAAAATTAAGAGAAGCTAAACAATCCAAAAACGTCTTTAAGAGAAACAACCTTTCAGAAAATTTCGAACAAGAGAAAGACATGGCAGAAGAAAATAATAATAATAATGCAAGGAGAATGCTTGGAGACTTCACAAAGCCAACGTCCAAATTTGATGGAAGAAGCATCTCCATTCCTGCCATTGGAGCCAATAACTTTGAGCTTAAGCCTCAACTAGTTGCTTTAATGCAACAAAACTGCAAGTTTTATGGACTTCCATCTGAAGATCCTTACCAGTTTTTAACTGAGTTCTTGCAGATCTGTGACACTGTAAAGACAAATGGAGTTAATCCTGAAGTCTACAGACTCTTGCTTTTCCCTTTTGCTGTAAGAGACAGAGCTAGAGTATGGTTGGATTCACAACCTAAGGATAGCCTGGACTCATGGGATAAGCTTGTCACTGCATTCTTAGACAAGTTCTTTCCTCCTCAAAGCTGAGCAAGCTGAGAGTGGATGTTCAAACCTTCAAACAAAAAGATGGTGAATCCCTCTATGAAGCTTGGGAAGATACAAGCAGCTGACCAAGAGATGTCCATCTGACATGTTTTCAGAATGGACCATATTAGATATATTCTATTATGGTCTCTCTGAATTTTCGAAAATGTCACTGGATCATTCTGCAGGTGGATCTATTCACCTGAAGAAAACGCCTGAAGAGGCTCAAGAACTCATTGACATGGTTGCAAACAACCAGTTTATGTACACCTCTGAGAGGAATTCCGTGAACAATGGGGTACCTCAGAAGAAAGGAGTTCTTGAAATTGATGCTCTGAATGCCATATTGGCTCAGAACAAAATGTTGACTCAACAGGTCAACATGATCTCTCAGAATCTGAATGGATTGCAACATGCATCCAATAGTACTAGAGAGGTAGCTTCTGAAGAAGCTTATGATCCTGAAAACCCTGCCATGGCAGAAGTTAATTACTTAGGTGAACCTTATGGAAACACCTATAACTCATCATGGAGAAATCATCCAATTTCTCCTGGAAGGATCAACAAAAACCCCATCAAGGTTTTAACAATGGTGGACGTGCAAGGCTGAATAATAGTAAGCCATATCCATCATCTTCTCAGCAACAGACAGAGAACTCTGAACAAAACAATTCTAATTTAGCCAACATAGTCTCTGATCTGTCAAAAGCCACTTTCAGTTTCATGAATGAAACCAGATCTTCCATTAGAAATCTGGAAGCACAAGTGGGCCAGCTGAGTAAGAAAGTTATTGAAACTCCTCCCAGTATTCTCCCAAGCAATACAGAAGAGAATCCAAAAGGAGAGTGCAAGGCCATTGATTTAATCAAAGTGACCGAATGCACTAGGGAGGAGGAGGACGAAAATCCTAAGGAGAAAGACCTCCTGGGACGTCCTTCAAGCATGAAGGAGTTTCCTATTAAGGATCCAGAGGAATCTGAGGCTCATCTAGAGACCATAGAGATCCCATTAAATCTCCTTCTGCCATTCATGAGCTCTGAAGAATATTCATCCTCTGAAGAGGATGAAGATGTGATTGGAGAGCAAGCTGCTCTATATTTAGGAGCTATCATGAAGCTGAATGCCAAACTGTTTGGTAATGAGACTTGGGAAAGTAAACCTCCTTACTCATTAGTGAACTAGACACTTGGATTCAGAAAACTCTACCTCAAAAGAAACAAGATCCTGGCAAGTTCTTAATACCTTGTACCATTGGCACCATGAGCTTTGAAAAAGCTCTATGTGATCTGGGGTCAGGGATAAATCTTATGCCACTCTCTGTAATGGAGAAGATGGGGATCATTGAGGTACAACCTGCCTTGTTCTCATTACAATTGGCAGACAAGTCAGTGAGACAAGCTTATGGGTTAGTAGAGGACGTGCTAGTAAAGGTTGAAGGCCTTTACATCCCTACTGATTTCATAATCCTAGATTCTAGGAAGGAAGATGATGAATGCATCATCCTAGGAAGACCTTTCCTAGCCACAGCAGGAGCTGTGATAGATGTCAACAGAGGTGATTAGTCCTTCAATTGAATGGGGACTACCTTGTGTTTCAAGCACATGGCCATCCCTCTATGACAAAAGAGAGTAAGCATGAAGAGCCCCTTTCAGTTCAGAGTCAAGAAGAGCCTCCACAGTCAAACTCTAAGTTTGGTGTTGTGAGGCCACAACCAAACTCTAAGTTTGGTGTTCAAACCCCATATCCAAACTCTAAGTTTGGTGTTGGGAATACCACACTTAAATTGACCTGATCACCTTGTGGTTCCATGAGAACCACTGTCAAGCTATTGACATTAAAGAAGCGCTTGTTGGGAGGCAACCCAATTTTATTTATCTAATTTTATTTTATTTTGTTTCTTTGTTATTTTTGTGTTTTATTAGGTACATGATCATGAGGAGTCACGAAAAAATCAAAAAAGTTAAAACAGAGTCAAAACAGAAAAAAATTTTTCACCCTGGAGGCGCACGGGCTGGCGTTCAACGCCCAGAAGGAGCATCTTTCTGGCGTTCAACGCCAGAACAGAGCACCATTCTGGCGTTGAATGCCCAAAACAAGCAACAACCTGGCGTTTAATGCCAGGATGCGCACACAGAGGACAATCTGGCGCTGAACGCCAGAAACAAGCATGAAACTGGCGTTCAACGCCAGAAACATGCATAACATGGGCGTTTAACGCCCAGAACTAGCATCAATGGGAGTTTGAACGCCAGAATGATGCCTCAAGGCATGTTACATGCCTATATGGTGAAGGAATGGTATTTGTTTTCACCTCAGGATCTGTGGACCCCACAGGATCCTCACCTTAGGATCTGTGGACCCCACAGGATCCCCACCTACCACATTTCTTTTAATCCTATTCACACTCTCCTAATCCAAATCTCATTCTCAATGTCACACTTCCCAAAAACCTTCACCAATCACCTCAATTCCTCTTCCCAACTTCCCCATTCACCATTCACATCAACCCCTCTTCCCCATACACCCCACCTACCCCCACTACTTTCAAATTCAATTTCCCACCCTTTCCCCACCCAATATGGCCGAACCTATACCCTCCCCTCTCCCTATAAATACCCTTCTTTTCTTTTACATTTTCACACAACACAAACCCACATTCTCCCACATAGCCGAACCCTCTCTTCTCCCTCTCTACCATCTTTTCTTCTTCTTCTTCTACTCTTCTTTTCTTTTTGCTTGGGGACAAGCAAATTTTAAGTTTGGTGTGGTAAAAAGCCTAAGCTTTTTATTTTTCATTCACCATCAATGGCACCCAAGGCCGGAGTTTCCTCAAGAAAAGGAAAAGGGAAGGCAAAAGCTTCCACTTCCGAGTCATGGGAGAAGAAGAGATTCATCTCCAAGAGCCATCAAGACCACTTCTATGATGTTGTGGCAAAGAAGAAAGTGATCCCTGAGGTCCCTTTCAAGCTCAAGAAGAATGAGTATCCGGAAATCCGACATGAAATTCAAAAAAGAGGTTGGGAAGTCTTAGCCAACCCCATGCAACAAGTCGGAATTCTCATGGTTCAAGAGTTCTATGCCAATGCATGGATCACTAGAAACCATGACCAAAGTATGAACCCAAGCCCAAAGAATTATCTCACAATGGTTAGGGGGAAATACTTGGATTTTAGTCCGGAGAATGTGAGGTTGGCGTTTCATTTGCCTATGATGCAAGGTGATGAACACCCCTACACTAGAAGGGTCAACTTTGATCAAAGGTTGGACCAAGTCCTTAGGGACATTTGTGTGGAAGGCGCCCAATGGAGAGTTGACTCCAAAGGCAAGCCAGTCCAACTAAGAAGACTGGACCTCAAGCCTGTAGCTAGAGGATGGTTGGAGTTCATTCAAAGATCCATCATCCCTACAAGCAACCGATCTGAAGTTACTGTGGATTGGGCCATCATGGTTCATAGCATCATGATTGGTGAAGAAGTAGAGGTTCATGAAGTCATAGCCAATGAACTCTACAAAATAGCTGACAAGCCTTCATACATGGCACGGCTAGCATTCCCTCACCTCATATGCCATTTATGTTATTCAGCTGGAGTTATCATAGATGGAGATGTCTCCATTGAAGAAGACAAGCCCATCACCAAGAAAAGGGTGGAGCAAACAAGGGAAGTTCCTCACGGCCCTCAAGAAGAACATGAGGAAGTTCATCATCAACAAATGCCTCATGAAATGCACTTTCCTCCCAACAACTATTGGGAGCAACTTAGCACCTCCTTGGAAGATTTGAGCCATAATGTGGAACAACTAAGGGTGGAACACCATGAACACGCCCTCACTCTTCAAGAAATAAGAGAAGATCAAAGAGCAATGAGGGAGGAGCAACAAAGGCAAGGAAGGGACATAGAAGAATTGAAGAACATCATTGGTCCTTCAAGAAGAAGACGCCACTAGAGGTGGATTCATTCCTTGTTCTTTATTTCTTTCTGTTTTCGGTTTTTAATTATTGTGTTTATCTATGTTTTGTGTCTTTATTTCATGATCATTAGTATGTAACCATGCCTTAAAACTATAAATAAATTCCATTAGTCCTTCACCTCTCTTAAAAGAAAAATGTTTTAATTCAAAAGAACAAGAAGTACATAAATTTCGAAAATAGCTCTTGAATTTAGTTTAATTATTCTGATGTGGTGACAATATTTTTGCTTTCTGAATGAATGATTGAACAGTGCATATGTCTTTGGATCTTGTTGTTTATGAATGTTAAAATTGTTGGCTCTTGAAAGAATGATGAACAAAGAGAAATGTTATTGAGGATCTGAAAAATCATGAAATTGATTCTTGAAGCAAGAAAAAGCAGTGAAAAAGAAAGCTTGCGAAAAAAAAAAAAAAGAAAAAAAAATGTGGCGAAAAAAATAGAAAAAAAAAGAAGGAGCAGTAGAAAAAGCCAATAGCCCTTAAAACCAAAAGGCAAGGGTAAAAAGGATCCAAGGCTTTGAGCATCAATGGATAGGAGGGCCCAAGGAAATTAAATCCAGGCCTAAGCGGCTAAATCAAGCTGTCCCTAACCATGTGCTTGTGTCATGAAGGTCCAAGTGAAAAGCTTGAGACTGAGTGGTTAAAGTCGTGATCCAAAGCAAAAGAGTGTGCTTAAGAGCTCTGGACACCACTAACTGGGGACTTCAGCAAAGCTGAGTCACAATCTGAAAAGGTTCACCCAGTTATGTGTCTGTGGCATTTATGTATCCGGTGGTAATACTGGAAAACAAAGTGCTTAGGGCCACGGCCAAGACTCAAAAGTAGCTGTGTTCAAGAATCAACATGCTTAACTAGGAAAGTCAATAACACTATCTGAAATTCTAAGTTCCTAAAGATACCAATCACTCTGAACTTCAAAGGAAAAAGTGAGATGCCCAAACTGTTCAGAAGCAAAAAGCTACAAGTCCCGCTCATGTAATTAAATTAATATTCATTGATATTTTGGACTTTATAGTATATTCTCTTCTTTTTATCCTATTTGATTTTCAGTTGCTTGGGGACAAGCAACAATTTAAGTTTGGTGTTGTGATGAGCGGATAATTTATACGCTTTTTGGCATTGTTTTTATATAGTTTTTAGTAAGTTTAAGCTACTTTTAGGGATGTTTTCCTTAGTTTTTATGTTAAATTCACATTTCTGGACTTTACTATGAGTTTGTGTGTTTTTCTGTGATTTCAGGTAAATTCTGACTGAAATTGAGGGATTTGAGCAAAACTCTGAAAAAGGCTGACAAAAGGACTGCTGATGCTGTTGGAATCTGACCTCCCTGCACTCGAAATGGATTTTCTGGAGTTACAGAACTCTAAATGGCGCGCTCTCAACGGCGTTGGAAAGTAGACATCCAGGGCTTTCCAGCAATATATAATAGTCCATACTTTATTCGAAGAATGACGACGCAAACTGGCGTTGAACGCCAAGTACACGCTCCTTTCTGGAGTTAAACGCCAGAAAAACGTCATAATCCGGAGTTGAACGCCCAAAGCACATCACAACTCGAAATTCAACTCCAAGAGAAGCCTCAGCACGTGGATTGATCAAGCTCAGCCCAAACACACACCAAGTGGGCCCCGGAAGTGGATTTATGCATCAATTACTTACTTATGTAAACCCTAGTAGCTAGTCTAGTATATATAGGACCTCTTACTATTGTATTAGACATCCTGGATTGTATTTTGATCTAGTGATCACGTTTAGGGGGCTGGCCATTCGGCCATGCCTGAACCTCTTGCTTATGTATTTTCAACGGTGGAGTTTCTGCACACCATAGATTAAGGGTGTGGAGCTCTGCTGTACCTCAGAGATTAATGAAGTTCTATTTTCTTTTATTCAATTCTCTATCTTATTCTTATTCCAAGATATTCATTCGTACCCAAGAATATGATGAATGTGATGAGCTAATAACTCTCATCATCATTCTCACTTATGAGCGCGCGTGATTGACAACCACTTACGTTCTACATGCAACACAAGCTTGAATGTGTATCTCTTAGATTCCCCAACAGAATCTTCGTGGTATAAGCTAGATAGATGGCGGCATTTATCTGGATCCGGAAAGTCCAACCTTGTCTGTGGTGTTCCGAGTAGGATCCTGGGAATCCGGAAAGTCTCACCTTGTCTGTGGTATTCCGAGTAGGATTCCGTTCATGAATGACTGTGACGTGCTTCAAACTTTAACCTACTGGGCGTTAGTGACAAACGCAAAAGAGGGATTCTATTCCAGTAGGAGCGGGAACCAACCGGTGATTGGCCATACTGTGACAGAGTGCATGCATTAGCTTTCACTGCGAGGATGGGATGTAGCTGTCAACCATGGGTGATGCCTCCAGACTGGTTAGCTGTGCGAGTGACAGCCATACAGGTTATTTCCCCGAGAGGAATGAAAGTAGCCACAGCTGATAGTGAACCCCTATACAAAGCTTGCCATGGAGAGGAGTAAGAAGGATTGAGTAGAAGCAATGGGATAGCAGGCGTCCGAGAGCTCTACAGCATCTCCATTCCGCTTATCTGAAATTCCTACCAATGAATCTGCATAAGTATCTCTATCCCTTTTATTATTCCTTTTTATTAGAACAATCCAATTATCACTATTACAAATGTTCAATCCGCCTAACTGGGATTTGCAAGGTGACCATAGCTTGCTTCATACCAACAATCTCTGTGGATTCGACCCTTACTCACGTAAGGTATTACTTGGACGACCCAGTACACTTGCTGGTTAGTTGAACGGAGTTGTGAAAATAAACAGTGCCCTAAGAGTAAAATCATACAAGACCAAAAAGTCAAATCAAATAACAAGTGATCACAATTTCGTCCACCATTGCTCCTCTCTCATGATTCTTTGTTCTTCTCTAATTTCATGGAGGAGAATGGAGTGTTCTTGGTGCTCCACCCTTAGTTGTCCCATATTGGAACTCAACTCTCCTAGGGAGGTGTTTAGTTGCCCCCAATAGTCTTGTGGAGGAAAATTCATCCCTTGAGGAATCTCAGGGATCTCATGATGAGTGGGATCTCTTGTGTACTCCATCCTTTTCTTAGTGATGGGCTTGTCCTCATCAATGGTGATGTCTCCCTCTATGTCAACTCCCACTGAATAACAGAGGTGACAAATGAGGTGAGGAAAGGCTAACCTTGCCAAGGTAGAGGTCTTGTCCGCCACCCTATAGAGTTCTTGGGCTATAACCTCATGAACCTCTATTTCTTCTCCAATCATGATGCTATGGATCATGATAGCCCGGTCTATGGTAACTTCGGACCGGTTGCTAGTGGGAATGATTGAGCGTTGTATGAACTCTAACCATCCTCTAGCCACGGGTTTGAGGTCATGCCTTCTCAATTGGACCGGCTTTCCTCTTGAATCTTGCTTCCATTGTGCGCCCTCTTCACATATGACTGTGAGGACTTGGTCCAACCTTTGATCAAAGTTGACCCTTCTAGTGTAAGGATGCTCTCTCCTTGCATCATAGGCAAGTTGAACGCCACCCTCACACTTTCCGGACTAAAATCCAAGTATTTCCCCCGAACCATAGTAAGATAATTCTTTGGATCCGGGTTCACACTTTGGTCATGGTTCTTGGTGATCCATGCATTGGCATAGAACTCTTGAACCATCAAGATTCCGACTTGTTGAATGGGGTTGGTAAGTACTTCCCAACCCCTTCTTCGGATCTCATGGCGGATCTCCGGATATTCACCCTTTTTGAGTGAAAAGGGGACTTCGGGGATCACCTTCTTCAAGGCCACAACTTCATAGAAGTGGTCTTGATGCACCCTTGAGAGGAATCTATCCATCTCCCATGACTCGGAGGTGGAAGCCTTTGCCTTCCCTTTCCTCTTTCTAGAGGTTTCTCCGGCCTTGGATGCCATAAATGGTTATGGAAAAACGAAAAAGCAACGCTTTCACCACACCAAACTTAAAATGTTTGCTCGTCCTCGAGCAAAAGAAGAAAGAAGAGAGTAGAAGAAGAGGAAATGAGGAAGAGGGAGATGGTGGTGTATTCGGCCAAGGAGGGGGAGAAGTGGTGTTTAGGTAGTGGGAAAATGAAGGGGTAAAGAGGGGTTTATATAGGAAAGAGGGGGATGAGGGTTCGGCCATTTGAGGGTGGGTTTGGGAGGGAAAGTGTTTTGAATTTGAAGGGTGAGGTTGGTGGGGATTTATGAAGGATGGATGTGAGTGGTGAAGAGAAAGATGGGATTTGATAGGTGAAAGGTTTTTGGGGAAGAGGTATTGAGGTGATTGGTGAATGGGGGAAGAAGAGAGAGAGTGATGGTGGGGTCCTGTGGGGTCCACAGATCCTGTGGTGTCAAGGAAAAGTCATCCCTGCACCAAATGTTGCTCAAAATCACGTTTTGAGCTATTTCTGGCGTTAAACGCCGGGTTGGTGCCAATTCCTGGCGTTTAACGCCAGGTTTTTGCCCTTTACTGGCGTTTAACGCCAGTCTGGTGCCCCTTTCTGGCGTTAAACGCCCAGAATGGTGCCAGACTGGGCGTTAAACGCCCAACAGCTAGGCTGACTAGCGTTTAAACGCCAGCAGCATCTTCCTCCAGGGTGTGCTGTTTCTCTTCCTGTTTTTCATTCTGTTTTTGCTTTTTTCATTGTTTTTGTGACTTCTTATGATCATCAACCTACAAAAAAGATAAAATAACAAAAGAAAATAGTTAACTATAAAACATTGGGTTGCCTCCCAATAAGCGCTTCTTTACTGTCATTAGCTTGACAGAGGACTCTCATGGAGCCTCAGAGATGTTCAGAACCGTGTTGGAACTTCTCAACACCAAACTTAGAGTTTGAATGTGGGGGTTCAACACCAAACTTAGAGTTTGATTGTGGCCTCCCAACACCAAACTTAGAGTCTGACTGTGGGGGCTCTGTTTGGCTCTGTTTTGAGAGAAGCTCTTCATGCTTCTTCTCCATGATGACAGAGGGATATCCTTGGGCCTTAAACACCAAGGATTCTTCATTCACTTGAATGATCAACTCTCCTCTATCAACATCAATCACAGCCTTTGCTGTGGCTAGGAAGGGTCTGCCAAGGATGATGGATTCATCCATGCACTTCCCAGTCTCTAGGACTATGAAATCAGTAGGAATGTAATGGTCTTCAACCTTAACCAGAACATCCTCTACAAGTCCATAGGCTTGTTTTCTTGAGTTGTCTGCCATCTCTAGTGAGATTTTTGCAGCTTGCACCTCAAGGATCCCTAATTTCTCCATTACAGAGAGGGGCATGAGGTTTACACTTGACCCCAAGTCACACAAGGCCTTCTTGAAGGTCATGGTGCCTATGGTACAAGGTATAGAAAACTTCCCAGGATCCTGCCTCTTTTGAGGCAATTGCTGCCTAGACAAGTTATCCAGTTCTTTGGTGAGCAAAGGGGGTTCATCCTCCCAAGTCTCATTTCCAAATAACCTGTCATTTAGCTTCATGATTGCTCCAAGGTATTTAGCAACTTGCTCTTCAGTGACATACTCATCCTCTTCAGAGGAAGAATACTCATCAGAGCTCATGAAAGGCAGTAGTAAGTCCAAGGGAATCCCTATGGTCTCAGTTTGAGCCTCAGATTCCCAAGGTTCCTCATTGGGGAACTCATTGGAGGCCAGTGGACGTCCAGTGAGGCCTTCCTCAGTGGCGTTCACTGCCTCTTCTTCCTCCCAGAATTCGGCCATATTTATGGCTTTGCACTCTCCTTTTGGATTTTCTTCAGTGTTACTTGGGAGAGTGCTTGGGGGAAGTTCAGTAATTTTCTTGCTCAGCTGACCCACTTGTCCTTCCAAATTCCTAATGGAGGATCTAGTTTCAGTCATGAAACTTTGAGTGGTTTTGATTAGATCAGAGACCATGGTTGCTAAGTCAGAGGTATTCTGCTTAGAGCTCTCTGTCTGTTGCTGAGAAGATGATGGAAAAGGTTTACCATTGTTAAACCTGTTTCTTCCACTATTATTATTGAAACCTTGTTGAGGTCTCTCTTGATTCTTCCATGAGAGATTTGGGTGATTTCTCCATGAAGAATTATAGGTGTTACCATAGGGTTCTCCTAGGTAATTCACCTCTTCCATTGAGGGGTTCTCAGGATCATAGGCTTCTTCCTCAGATGAAGCATCCTTAGTACTGTTTGGTGCATTTTGCATTCCAGACAGACTTTGAGAAATCAGATTGACTTGTTGAGTCAATATTTTATTCTGAGCCAAAATGGCATTCAGAGTGTCAATTTCAAGAACTCTTTTCTTCTGACTAGTCCCATTGTTCACAGGATTCCTTTCAGAAGTGTACATGAATTGGTTATTTGCAACCATTTCAATCAGTTCTTGAGCTTCAGTAGGCGTCTTCTTCAGATGAAGAGATCCTCCAGCAGAGCTATCCAAAGACATCTTGGATAGTTCAGAGAGACCATCATAGAAAATACCTATGATGCTCCATTCAGAAAGCATGTCAGAGGGACATTTTCTGATTAACTGTTTGTATCTTTCCCAAGCTTCATAGAGGGATTCTCCATCCTTCTGTCTGAAGGTTTGGACTTCCACTCTAAGCTTACTCCATCTTTGTGGTGGAAAGAACTTTGCCAAGAAGGCATTGACTAGCTTTTCCCAAGAGTCCAGGCTTTCTCTAGGTTGAGAGTCCAACCATATTCTAGCTCTGTCTCTTACAGCAAAAGGGAATAGCATCAGTCTATAGACCTCAGGGTTAACCCCATTAGTCTTGACTGTGTCACAGATTTGCAAGAACTCAGCTAAAAAATGATGAGGATCTTCCATTGGAAGTCCATGAAACTTGCAATTCTGTTGCATTAGAGAAACTAATTGAGGCTTAAGCTCAAAGTTGTTTGCTCCAATGGCAGGGATAGAGATGCTTCTCCCATAGAAATCAGGAGTAGGTGCAGTAAAGTCACCAAGCACCTTCCTTGCATTGTTGGCATTGTTGTTGTTTTCGGCTGCCATTTGTTCTTCTTCCTTGAAGAATTCGGTCAGGTGCTCTAAAGAGAGTTGTGCTTTGGCTTCTCTTAGCTTTCTCTTCAAGGTCCTTTCAGGTTCAGGATCAGCCTCAACAAGAATGCCTTTGTCTTTGCTCCTGCTCATAAGAAAGAGAAGAGAACAAGAAAGTGTGGAATCCTCTATGTCACAGCATAGAGATTCCTTTAGGTGTCAGAGGAAAAGAAAAATAGAAGAAAGAAGAAGGAGAATTCGAACTTGATCAGATATAGTTCGAATTGTGCATTAAGAAGGAGTGATACTCCATAAATAGAAGGATGTGAAGAAGAAGGGGGGGATAATTTTCGAAAATTAATTATAAAATTTTGAAAACATTTTTGAAGAACACTAATTGATTTTCGAAAACAAAAGTGGGAAAGAAATCAAGTGATTTTCGAAAAAAAAAAGATTTTGAAATTAGACATCAAAAAGATTTGATTGAAAACTATTTTGAAAAAAAATGTGGTTAAGAAGATATGATTGAAAAGTTATGGTCAAAGAGATGTGATTGAGAAGATATGATTTGAAAACAATTTTAAAAGATGTAATTTGAAAACAATTTGAAAAAGATTTGATTTTAAAAATTAATAACTTGCCTAACAAGAAAAGATATGATTCAAACATAAAACCTTTCTCAACAGAAAAGGCAACAATTTTGAGATGTTCAATCAAATCGTTAATTGTTAGTAAGTATCTTTTAAAGAGGAAAGAAATTGATTTTGAAAACATTTGATTGAAAAGATTTGATTTGAAAAAGATTTGATTTTGAAAAACTAAAAAAAATTGATTTGAAAACAAAATCTTCCCCCTAGCACCATCCTGGCGTTAAACGCCCAGAATGGTATACATTCTGGCGTTTAACGCCCAAAATGCTACCTCTTTGGGCGTTAAACGCCCAACCAGGTGCCCTGGCTGGCGTTTAAACGCCAGTCTGCCTTCTTCACTGGGCATTTTTGAATGCTCAGCTTTTTCTGTATAATTCCTCTACAGTATGTTCTGAATCTTCAATTCTTTGTATCATTGACTTGAAAAGACACAAATTAAAAATATTTTTGGATTTTTAATAATCAAAATGCGACAAGAATCAAATAACAATGCATGCAAGACACCAAACTTAGCAGTTTGTGTACTACTGACACTAACAATATGAAAATGCATATGAGACACACAAAATACTTCAAGTCAATAGAATTCAAAGATCAAAACAAAGAAATATATGCATGGATTCGAAAATTATAACAAAAACATGCATTTGACACCAAACTTAGGATGAGACACTAAACTTAAGCAAGAAACATCAAATATTTTTGGTCTTTTTATGATTTTTTTAATTTTTTTTGTGTTTTTCGAAAATTAAATGGGAAAAGGTATCAAAATTCTTAATGAGAATTCCAGGAATCAGTGCAATGCTAGTCTAAGACTCCGGTCCAGGAATTAGACATGGCTTCACAGCCAGCCAAGCTTTCAAAGAAAGCTTCGGTCCAAAACACTAGACATGGCCAGAGGCCAGCCAAGCCTTAGCAAATCACTGCTCCAAAAGCAAGATTGATAAGAAATCAACGAGTTCTTGTGGTGATAAGTTGAAACCTCGGTCCAATGAGATTAGACATGGCTTCTCAGCCAGCCAGATTTCAACAAATCATCATGAAACTCTAGAATTCATCTTCAAGAATTTCGAAAAAAAAATAATACCTAATCTAAGCAACAAGATGAACCGTCAGTTGTCCAGCCTAAACAATCCCGGGCAATAACACCAAAAACTTGATGTTGTTGCCGGATCTTGGCACTGATGTTACCAAAAGCTTGCTCAAAACTTGAACAATCCCCGGCAACGGCGCCAAAAACTTGGTGCGCGAAATTGTGAACAATACTTTTTCACAACTCAAATAATCCCCGGTAATGGCTCCAAGAACTTGGTGGCTCAATACCATGGCATTACACAACTTCGCACAACTAACCAGCAAGTGCACTGGGTCGTCCAAGTAATAAACCTTACGTGAGTAAGGGTCGATCCCACGGAGATTGTTAGCATTGAAGCAAGCTATAGTCATCTTGTAAATCTTAGTCAGGCAAACTCAAATGTATATGATGATGAACGAAAATAACATAGAAGATAAAGATAGTGATACTTATGTATATCATTGGTGTAAGAGCTTCAGACAAGTGTATGAAGATGCCTTCCCTTCCGTCTCTCTGCTTTCCCACTGTCTTCATCCAATCCTTTCTTACTCCTTTCCATGGCAAGCTCGTGTAAGGTTTCACTGTTGTCAGCAGCTACCTCCCATCCGCGCAGTGAAAGCTAATGCACACACTCTGTCACAGTGCTGCCAATCACCGGTTTGGTTCCCTCCCCTACCGGAATAGAATAACTCTTTTGCGTCTGTCACTAACGCCCAGTAGGTTACAGGTTTGAAGCACGTCACAGTCATTCAATCATTGAATCCTACTCAGAATACCACAGACAAGGTTAGACCTTCCGGATTCTCTTGAATGCTGCCATCAGTTCTTGCCTATACCACGAAGACTCTGATCTCACGGAATGGTTGGCTCGTTTGTCAGGCGAGCACTCGGTTGTCAGGCGATCAACCATGCATCGTGCAATCAGGAATCCAAGAGATATTCACTAAGCCTCAGATGCTTGTAGAACAAGAATGGTTGTCAGTCACCTTGTTCATGGGTGAGAATGGTGATGGGCGTCAATCATCACCTTCATCATGTTGAAGAACAAGTGATATCTTGGATAAAGAACAAGCGGAATTGAATGGAAGAACAATAGTAATTGCATTAATACTCGAGGTACAGCAGAGCTCCACACCTTAATCTATGGTGTGTAGAAACTCCACCGTTGAAAATACATAAGCATAAGGTCTAGGCATGGCCGAATGGCCAGCCTCCCAATGATCTAAGATAGCATAAAACTCAAAGATAGCTACCAAGATGTTCCTAATACAATAGTAAAAGGTCCTACTTATAGAAAACTAGTACATAGATGAGTAAATGACATAAAAATCCACTTCCGGGCCCACTTGGTGTGTGCTTGGGCTGAGCAATGAAGAAATTTCGTGTAGAGACTCTCCTTGGAGTTAAACGCCAGCTTTAGTGCCAGTTTGGGCGTTTAACTCCCAATTAGGTGCCAGTTCCGGCGTTTAACGCTGGAATTTCTTGAGGTGACTTTGAACGCCGGTTTGGGCCATCAAATCTTGGGCAAAGTATGGACTATTATATATTGCTGGAAAGCCCAGGATGTCTACTTTCCAACGCCGTTGAGAGCGCGCCAATTGGGCTTCTGTAGCTCCAGAAAATCTACTTCGAGTGCAGGGAGGTCAGAATCCAACAGCATCTGCAGTCCTTTTGAGTCTCTGGATCAGATTTTTGCTCAGGTCCCTCAATTTCAGCCAGAAAATACCTGAAATCACAGAAAAACACACAAACTCATAGTAAAGTCCAGAAAAGTGAATTTTAACTAAAAACTAATAAAAATATACTAAAAACTAACTAGATCATATCAAAAACATACTAAAAACAATGCCAAAAAGTATACAAATCATCCGCTCATCATTGTGTTACATGAAGCTTTGATTGTGTGTGACTGTCTTCTATGCTCAACTAGATGCTTGCGTATGTGAAGGATTTGGATGTGTTATAGAGTACTTGTTTTAATTGTAGCGTTATTTTGATGTATTATGTATTTTGAGGTTAAAATTGCTAACTTTGAATGCCTATATTTGAGTATATATATATATATATATATATATATATATATATATATATATATATATATATTTACAAAAAATTCATAACAGCTAAACCTGTAGGAGTCTATGAGTCATGTTTAGGTCAGCTCCACGAGTTTATCTAGACTCATGAGTTTGACAACCTTATGTGTCTTATCTTATTTCAAAAATTCTTGCTTTTTATAAGCAAAATAGAAAACATGAAAAAGGTCAAAGTAAAGAGTAAGCTAGGCTTCAACTCTAATGATCTCTTTTTCAATCTTAAATTGTAATTTTACATGGCAAAAATGATGCTAAATTTTAATGGACTAAACAAGTAATTGTTGACTGATTATTCTAGTTAGACAAGTGAAATTAAGAGTTTTGAATATCAAATGGTATAAAAGATAGTGAATTATAAAATGCAAATAATAAACGTGTGAGAAAATAATATGAGAAGAGAGTTAAGGTTTTGGAGATGTTTAAATTTTTGGATTAACAATCATTGTCAACTACCTTGATCGAACAAATATTTAGTTCACGGCAAACCCTAAATGATTGAATTCCAATTCCTTATTAATTTAATCTCCTCTAACCCAACTGATGAGTGGATATTTTATACGCTTTTTGGCATTCTTTTCTCAGTGTTTTCAATTATGTTTCATTGAGTTTTAGTTCATTTTAATAGTTTTTAATGCGAAATTTATTTTTTGGATTCTACTTTGAGTTGTTGTATTTTTGTTATGATTTTAGGTAATTTCTGGCTAAAATTGGCAAGTTTTGGCAAAGTTTGATTCAGAGGCAAAGAACAGAGTGTAGATGTTGTCAGATCCTAACCACCATTCATTCAAACGAGCATTTTTGGTGCTACAAAGGTTCAATTGACGCGCTCTCAACGGAGTCGAAAAGCTAACTTCTAGGGATTTCCAGCAATATATAATAGTTTATACTTGTCTTTGAAAATGATGGCCCAAAACGGGTGTTGAACGCCCAACTTACCCCTTGCCCGATGTTCAACGCCCAAGGAGGAGCAAGCTCAGCATTGGATGCCCAAGAAAGAGCAAACTCGGCATCCAACGCCCCAAGATGAGCACAAGAACGTGGATTCATCCCAAGCCTAGCTCAAACACTCACCAAGTGGGCCCGAGAAGTAGATTTTTGCACCTTTAGCCTAGTCTATCATATTTCTGTAATTTTTCATTATTAAATTAGTATATATAGGAGAAGATCACCCATGTTTAGGATCTTCTGCCTCATCTTCTTCTATTACTTTTGTTTTCTGTAAAGCACGAGTCACTAAACCTCCTAGGTTAAGGTTAGGAGCTTTGCTGATTCTCATGGATTAATAATATTACTGTTTCTATTTCAATCTATGTTTGATTCCATTCTAAGATGTATCTTCGTTCTTCAATCCTTATGAATCTGGGGTGGAACTAGCGTATGACCCCTTGTTTTACATGAGTTCTTGTGAGTCTCGAAAGGGATAGCATTGAACTACAAGCTCGATTATACATCTCTTAGACAGCTAATTCACGCATTTGTTGGGAACATGGGAACATCTGTTCATCTGAGCCTGGGGCGATTAGGGCCTCTGTAGTATAAGCTAGAATCATAAAGGTTTATTCTCCGGTCCAAAAGGTCTGACCTTGTCTGTGGCATTTTGAGTAGGATCACCAGAGATTGAACTGCTGGAGCTTCACCCTCGTTTAGATTGAATGACCATTAGCATGGCATTTGATGTAAAGCAGAGGAGATTAATGACCATTACGTGGCGTTAATCACTTACAACTCGCTATGGAATGAATCATTCATTATTAGAATAGACAGTAAGAAAATTTAATCCAAAAAAATTGCATCAAAGTTGGCTATAATCACTAGGTGCTTGCATCATTCATAACATCAAGCAAAATTAGCATAAAACCTTATGATAGAGTACATAAACAACCATGTTTAATTGACCTAGGAGACGCATGAAATTCCAATCCAATTACTTACTTATTACTCAAGAAAGTGCATACAACCCAATGAAACAAGTAAAAAATGCTTGTGAAACTAGCATAAGATGACTTGTCATCACAACACAAAACTTAAATCTTGCTTGTCCCCAAGCAAGCACTAAAGCATGAGAAAAAGGAGTGAAGACAGATAAGCATATATGTCCTTATTAGTAGGTAATTGAATTTGGCTCATGGGGTTTTATCCAAACAAAATGCAGCTCAATTATTATCAACTTCCAGATGTGAAATGCCCCTTTGAGTGCTAACTAGAGTTGCTTATATGAAACCTTACTCTTTATTGATCCTTGTTAGATTTTTCTTTCTTTCCTTTGCTTTAGAAACTTATTTTTCAATTGTAGCTCAGTGTCATGTATTGCAGCAGCTTTTTAGCTCAGTTTTCATTTAACACACATTCACCACAGACACTTGGCTCACAATTCATCTTAAGACATTGGTGCCCAGCACCTCTTTGGGTTACTGAATGTCCTGTAACTAGGTTGCTCTTGATAGTGGACTTTTGGTTGATAATCCTGGGCTAGTTAATCCAAGTTACCAAGTGTTGAAACACTCCTTAAAACCTAATCATCCAAGCAGATCCTAGTACAAAGACACCACAAGCATGTGTCTTAAGGTCCAAGCTATTGGTGTCTAGCCTTATTCTTTGTTTCTTTCATTTGTTTGTTGCCAATTCTTGGCTTTTCTTTCTTTTCTTCTTACTTTTTCTTCTCTTCCAAGAATAATTATTTACTAAAGGTTTATAATAGCAACCAAGTTTATACTAAAAAGAGACATTCCATCCTGCAGCTTTATTCTTGAACTTGCTAATCTAGTCAAACACATACCACCACTGATCTCTATTCTAGTTTCTACCACATTGGACTTTTACTTTCTGTTTCAAATGCATCTCTTATTCAACCAAAAGGCAAAGGGACAAGACATATCATTTAAGTAAGATGAAAATGAAGACAAGCACTTAGACCAGAACACTTGATTGAAAATTAAACAAACAAAATTCAAACTACTTAAACTAATCAGCAGGGGTACATTGAAACTTCCAAATTAAGTACTTCAAATCAGAGAGAATTAAGTGGCAATACAACCTCTGGGTGGTGTCTTCTAGCTCTCCTTTTGTCATCACCATTCATAGCTTTTGTATCCTTCTTTTTGCCCTTTGATGATGATGCATAGTTATTCCAGAGATTGATTAAATTCCTGCAAAGTTATTAGAAGTTGCTTGTTCCCCAAGCACTTGAAATATGGTTAGCATGCATGAATGGTTGTAGGCTCTTGAACTTACTTTGGTGTGTGAACACCAAACTTAGTTCCTAGCCACTATCTGTGATGCAGCAAGTTGCTTGCATACATGAGACCTTGTGCTTTTATTAAAGAAAATAGATCACGGACTAGAAATTAAACAAGTGTTAAGTACTTTCTCTGATTGTTTGGGGCCAGTGACTATTCTTTCAGAGGGTTGTGATATGTTCTTAATGAAATCTGTGGTGGGACACCAAACTTAGAATCACATATTCCCCCTTAAATTATTTTGGTGTGCAACACCAAACTTAGCTCCTTGCAATGCAAGGATATCTATTTCACTCTATATTGAAATATCTAGGAAAAGAAAACTACCTCCGGTTGGGTTGTCTCCCAACAAGCGCTTCTTTATTGTCATTAGCTTGACGTCTTTCATCCTAGTTCATCCCAGCTCATGAATGCTCTCCACTTTGTTCCAAGGCCCTCCCAAGTAGTGCTTTGCTCTGTGACCATTTACTGTGAATGTATCTTTTATAGCTTCATTCAGAAGTTCAACGCTTCCATATGGAAGAACCTTTGTCACCAAGTAAGGGCCAGTCCATTTGGACTTGAGTTTGCTAGGAAAAATCTTGAGCCTGGAGTTATACAAGAGCACTTGTTGTCCTGGTTTGAACTCCCTTTTTGAAATTCTCTTATCATACAATCTTTTAGCCTTCTCCTTGTATATTGATGAGCGGATAATTTGTACATTTTTTGGCATTGTTTTTAGTATGTTTTTAGTAGTTTGAGTTGAGTTTTTAGTATAT
Source organism: Arachis stenosperma (assembly GCF_014773155.1). Taxonomy (NCBI): domain Eukaryota; kingdom Viridiplantae; phylum Streptophyta; class Magnoliopsida; order Fabales; family Fabaceae; genus Arachis; species Arachis stenosperma. Next base: position 38,321,521 of record NC_080386.1, read on the forward strand.
TTTTATTAGTTTTTAGTTAAAATTTACTTTTCTGGACTTTACTATGAGTTTGTGTGTTTTTCTGTGATTTCAGGTATTTTCTGGCTGAAATTGAGGGACCTGAGCAAAAATCTGATCCAGAGACTGAAAAGGATTGCAGATGCTGTTGGATTCTGACCTCCATGCACTCGAAGTGGATTTTCTGGAGCTACAGAAGCCCAATTGGAGCGCTCTCAACGGCGTTGGAAAGTAGACATCCTGGGCTTTCCAGAAATATATGATAGTCCATACTTTGCCCAAGATTTGATGGCCCAAACCGGCGTTCAAAGTCACCTTCAGATTTCCCAGCGTTAAACGCCGGAACTGGCACCTAAATGGGAGTTAAACGCCCAAACTGGCATAAAAGCTGGCGTTTAACTCCAAGAAGAGTCTCTGCATGAAAATGCTTCATTTCTCAGCCCAAGCACACACCAAGTGGGCCCGGAAGTGGATTTTTATGTCATTTACTCATCTCTGTACACCTTAGGCTACTAGTTTTCTATATATAGGACCTTTTACTATTGTATTTTCATCTTGGTTCTTCTGGTTCCCTCTCTGGGGCCGAAACCAATGATCACTCTTGTTCTTATGTATTTTCAACGGTGGAGTTTCTACACACCATAGATTAAGGTGTGGAGCTCTGCTGTACCTCGAGTATTAATGCAATTACTATTGTTCTTCTATTCAATTCCGCTTGTTCTTATTCTAAGATATTCATTCGCACTCAAGAACTTGATGAATGTGATGATTATGTGACGCTCATCATCATTCTCACTTATGAACAAAGTGACTGACAACCACTCTTGTTCTACAAGCAACGAGGCTCTAATGTTTATCTCTTGGGTTCTTTAACCGGAATCTTCGTGGTATAAGCTAGAACTGATGGCGGCATTCAAGAGAATCCAGAAGGTCTAAACCTTGTCTGTGGTATTCTGAGTAGGATTCAATGATTGAATGACTGTGACGTGCTTCAAACTCCTGAGGGCGGGGCGTTAGTGACAGACGCAAAAGAATCACTGGATTCTATTCCGGCCTGATCGAGAACCGACAGATGGATAGCCGTGCCGTGACAGGGTGCGTTGAACATTTCCAATGAGAGAATGGGAGGTAGCCACTGACAACGGTGAAACCCTACATACAGCTTGCCATGGAAAGGAGTAAGAAGGATTGGATGAAGACAGTAGGAAAGCAGAGAGACGGAAGGGACCAAGCATCTTCATACGCTTATCTGAAGCTCTCACCAATGATATACATAAGTATCTCTATCTTTATCTTTATGTTTTATTCATCATCTATACCCATTTGAGTTTGCCTGACTAAGATCTACAAGGTGACCATAGCTTGCTTCATACCAACAATCTCCGTGGGATCGACCCTTACTCGCGTAAGGTTTATTACTTGGACGACCCAGTGCACTTGCTGGTTAGTTGTGCAAAGTTGTGTAGTGATCACAATTTCGCGCACCAAGTTTTTGGCGCCGTTGTCGGGGATTGTTTTGAGTTTGGACAACTGACGGTTCATCTTGTTGCTTAGATTAGGTATTTTTCTTCAGAGTTCTTGAGAATATTCTAGTGTTTCTTGATGATCTGTTGAAGTCTGGCTGGCTGTGAAGCCATGTCTAATCTTATTGGACCGAGGTTTCAACTTGTCATCACAAGAGCTTGTTGATTTCTATCAATCTTGCTATTGGAGCAATGATCTGCTAAGGCTTGGCTGGCCATTGGCCATGTCTAGTGTTTTGGACCGAAGCTTTCTTTGAAAGCTTGGCTGGCTGTGAAGCCATGTCTAATTCCTGGACCGGAGTCTTAGACTAACATTGCAATGATTCCTGGAATCCAAATTGAGAATTCTGAAACTTTTATTTTCTATTTTCATATAATTTTCGAAAAAGCACAAAAAAATTATAAAAACCATAAAAAAACCAAAAATATTTTTATGTTTCTTGTTTGAGTCTAGTGTCTAATTTTAAGTTTGGTGTCTTGCATGCATTGTTTATTTGATCTTGGTTCTATTTTCAAGTCAATAGTACAGGGAACTGAAGATTCAGAACATGCAGCAGAGGAATTACACAGAAAAAGCTGGGCGTTCAAAACGCCCAGTGAAGAAGGACAGACTGGCGTTTAAACGCCAGCCAAGGTACCTGGTTGGGCGTTTAACGCCCAAAAAGGTAGTGCATTGGGCGTTAAACGCCAGAATGTGCACCATTCTGGGCGTTTAACGCCAGGATGGCACAAGGGGGAGGATTTTGTTTTCAAAATCAATTTGTTTTCAAGTTTTCAAAGTTTTCAAAATCAAATCTTTTTCAAATCATATCTTTTCAATCAAATGTTTTCAAAATCAATTTCTTTCCTTTTTCAAAGATACTTACTAACAATTAATGATTTGATTGAACATTTTAAGTATGTTGCCTTTTCTGTTGAGAAAGGTTTAATGTTTGAATCATATCTTTTCTTGTTAGGCAAGTCATTAATTTTTAAAATCAAATCTTTTTAAATTGTTTTCAAAATCATATCTTTTCAATCATATCTTTTTAAAACCATAACTTTTCAATCATATCTTTTTAATGACATCTTTTTCAAAATAATTTTTTTTATCATATCTTTTTTATTTCTAATTTCAAATCTTTTTCAAAAATTACTTGATCTCTTTCTCACTCTTGTTTTTCGAAAATCAAATTAAAATTTTTCAAAATGTTTTTAAAATCTTTTTAATTGATTTTCGAAAATTTCTTCCTCTCTTCCCACATCCTTCTATTTATGGAGTATCACTCCTTCTCAATGCACAATTCGAACTCTATCTAATTAAGTTCGAATTCTCTACTTCTTCCTTCTATTTTTCTGTTCCTCTGACACCTCAAGGAATCTCTATACTGTGACATAGAGGATTCCATATCTTCTTATTCTCTTCTCTTTCATATGAGCAGGAACAAAGACAAAGGCATTCTTGTTGAAGCTGACCCTGAACCTGAAAGGACCTTGAAGCGAAAGCTAAGAGAAGCTAAGGCACAACTCTCTGTAGAGGGCCTGACCGAATTCTTCAAAGAAGAAAAACACATGGCAGCCGAAAACAACAACAATGCAAGGAAGGTGCTGGGTGACTTTACTGCACCTACTCCCGACTTCTATGGGAAAAGCATCTCTATCCCTGCCATTGGAGCAAACAACTTTGAGCTTAAGCCTCAATTAGTTTCTCTAATGCAACAGAATTGCAAGTTCCATGGACTTCCATTGGAAGATCCTTATCAGTTCTTAGCTGAATTCTTGCAAATCTGTGACACTGTCAAGACTAATGGGGTTGACCCTGAGGTCTACAGACTTATGCTATTCCCTTTTGCTGTAAGAGACAGAGCTAGAACATGGTTGGACTCACAACCTAAAGAAAGCCTGGACTCATGGGAAAAGCTAGTCAATGCCTTCTTGGCAAAGTTCTTTCCACCTCAAAAATTGAGTAAGCTTAGAGTGGAAGCCCAAACCTTCAGACAGAAGGATGGAGAATCCCTCTATGAAGCTTGGGAAAGATATAAACAATTAATCAGAAAATGTCCATCTGACATGCTTTCTGAATGGAGCATCATAGGTATTTTCTATGATGGTCTCTCTGAACTATCCAAGATGTCTTTGGATAGCTCTGCTGGAGGATCTCTTCATCTGAAGAAGACGCCTACAGAAGCTCAAGAGCTAATTGAAATGGTTGCAAATAACCAATTCATGTACACTTCTGAAAGGAATCCTGTGAACAATGGGACTAATCAGAAGAAAGGAGTTCTTGAGATTGATACTCTGAATGCCATATTGGCTCAGAACAAGATATTGACTCAACAAGTCAATTTGATTTCTCAAAGTCTGTCTGGAATGCAAAATGCACTAAGCAGTACTAAGGATGCTTCATCTGAAGAAGAAGCTTATGATCCTGAGAACCCTTCAATGGAAGAGGTGAATTACCTAGGAGAACCCTATGGAAACACCTACAATTCTTCATGGAGAAATCACCCAAATTTCTCATGGAAGAATCAAGAGAGACCTCAACAAGGTTTCAATAACAATAATGGTGGAAGAAACAGGTTTAGCAATGGCAAGCCTTTTCCATCATCTTCTCAGCAACAGACAGAGAATTCTAAGCAGAACACCTCTGACTTAGCAACCATGGTCTCTGATCTAATCAAAACCACTCAAAGTTTCATGACTGAAACAAGATCCTCCATTAGGAATTTGGAGGCACAAGTGGGACAGCTGAGCAAGAAAGTTACTGAACTCCCTCCTAGTACTCTCCCAAGCAATACAGAAGAAAACCCAAAAGGAGAGTGCAAGGCCATCAACATGGCCAAATTTGGAGAGGAGGGAGAAGAAGTGAACGCCACTGAGGGATACCTCAATGGGCGTGCACTGACCTCCAATGAGTTCCCTAATGAGGAACCATGGGAATCTGAGGCTCAAAATGAGACCATAGAGATTCCATTGGACTTACTTCTGCCTTTCATGAGCTCTGATGAGTATTCTTCCTCTGAAGAGGATGAGTATGTCATTGAAGAGCAAGTTGCTAAATACCTTGGAGCAATCATGAAGCTAAATAACAAGTTATTTGGAAATGAGACTTGGGAGGATGAACCTCCTTTGCTCACCAAAGAACTGGATGACTTGTCTAGGCAGAAATTACCTCAAAAGAGACAAGATCCTGGGAAGTTTTCCATACCTTGTACCATAGGCACCATGACCTTCAAGAAGGCTTTGTGTGACTTAGGGTCAAGTGTAAACCTCATGCCTCTCTCTGTAATGGAGAAGCTAGGGATCTTTGAGGTACAAGCTGCAAGAATCTCACTAGAGATGGCAGACAACTCAAGAAAACAAGCTTATGGACTTGTAGAGGATGTTTTGGTGAAGATTGAAGACCATTACATCCCTGCTGATTTCATAGTCCTAGAGACTGGGAAGTGCATGGATGAAACCATCATCCTTGGCAGACCCTTCCTAGCCACAGCAAAGGCTGTGATTGATGTTGATGGAGGTGAACTGATCATTCAAATAAATGAAGAATCCTTTGTGTTTAAGGCTCAAGGATACCCCTCTGTCACCATGGAGAGGAAGCATGAAGAGCTTCTCTCAAATCAGAGTCAAACAGAGCCCCCACAGTCAAACTCTAAGTTTGGTGTTGGGAGGCCACAACCAAACTCTAAGTTTGGTGTTGAACCCCCACATTCAAACTCTAAGTTTGGTGTTGGGAAGTTCCAACATTGCTCTGAGTATCTGTGAGGCTCCATGAGAGCCCTCTGTCAAGCTACTGAGATTAAAGAAGCGCTTGTTGGGAGGCAACCCAATGTTATATTTTATCTATTTTCTTTTGTTATTTTATGTTTTTTGTAGGTTGATGATCATAAGAAGTCACAAAATCAATTGAAAAAGCAAAAACAGAATGAAAAACAGGAAGAAAAACAGCACACCCTGGAGGAAGAACCTACTGGCGTTTAAACGCCAGTAAGGTTAGCAGTTGGGCGTTTAACGCCCAGTCTGGCACCATTCTGGGCGTTTAACGCCAGAAAGGGGCACCAGACTGGCGTTAAACGCCAGGAAAGGGCAAGAACCTGGCGTTAAACGCCAGAAATGGGCACCAGCCCGGCGTTTAACGCCAGATTTGGCACAAAACGTGTTTTTGCATGCCATTTAGTGCAGGGATGACTTTTCCTTGACACCTCAGGATCTGTGGACCCCACAGGATCCCCAACCAACCCCACCACTCTCTCTCACCCATTCACCAATCACCTCAATACCTCTTCCCCAAAAACCCTTCACCTATCAAATCCCATCTTTCTCTTCACCACTCACATCCATCCTTCATAAAACCCCACCTACCTCACCATTCAAATTCAAACCACTTTCCCTCCCAAACCCACCCATACATGACCGAACCATAAGCCCCTCCTCTTCTATATAAACCCTTCTTCACCCCTTCATTTTCACACAACCTAAACACCACTTCTCCCCCTCTTTGGCCGAACACAAAGCCATTCCCTTCTTCCTCATTTCTTTTGGTGTGGTAAAAGCATTGCTTTTTGTTTTTCCATAACCATTTATGGCATCCAAGGCCGGAGAAACCTCTAGAAAGAGGAAAGGGAAGGCAAAAGCTTCCACCTCCGAGTCATGGGAGATGGAGAGATTCATTTCAAGGGTGCATCAAGACCACTTCTATGAAGTTGTGGCCTTGAAGAAGGTGATCCCCGAGGTCCCTTTTTTACTCAAAAAGAGTGAATATCCGGAGATCCGACATGAGATCCGAAGAAGAGGTTGGGAAGTTCTTACCAACCCCATTCAATAAGTCGGAATCTTAATGGTTCAAGAGTTCTATGCCAATGCATGGATCACCAAGAACCATGATCAAAGTGTGAACCCGAACCCAAAGAATTGTCTTACTATGGTTCGGGGGAAATACTTGGATTTTAGTCCGGAAAATGTAAGGTTGGCATTCAACTTGCCTATGATGCAAGGAGATGAACATCCTTACACAAGAAGGGTCAACTTTGATCAAAGGTTGGACCAAGTCCTCACTGACATTTGTGAAGAGGGCGCCCAATGGAAGAGAGATTCAAGAGGGAAGCCGGTTGGTGCGCGAAATTGTGAACAATACTTTTTCACAACTCAAATAATCCCCGGTAATGGCTCCAAGAACTTGGTGGCTCAATACCGTGGCATTACACAACTTCGCACAACTAACCAGCAAGTGCACTGGGTCGTCCAAGTAATAAACCTTACGTGAGTAAGGGTCGATCCCACGGAGATTGTTAGTATTGAAGCAAGCTATGGTCATCTTGTAAATCTTAGTCAGGCAAACTCAAATGTATATGGTGATGAACGAAAATAACATAAAAGATAAGGATAGAGATACTTATGTATATCATTGGTGTAAGAGCTTCAGACAAGTGTATGAAGATGCCTTCCCTTCCGTCTCTCTGCTTTCCCACTGTCTTCATCCAATCCTTTCTTACTCCTTTCCATGGCAAGCTCGTGTAAGGTTTCACTGTTGTCAGCAGCTACCTCCCATCCGCGCAGTGAAAGCTAATGCACACACTCTGTCACAGTGCTGCCAATCACCGGTTTGGTTCCCTCCCCTACCGGAATAGAATAACTCTTTTGCGTCTGTCACTAACGCCCAGTAGGTTACAGGTTTGAAGCACGTCACAGTCATTCAATCATTGAATCCTACTCAGAATACCACAGACAAGGTTAGACCGTCCGGATTCTCTTGAATGCTGCCATCAGTTCTTGCCTATACCACGAAGACTCTGATCTCACGGAATGGTTGGCTCGTTTTTCAGGCGAGCACTCGGTTGTCAGGCGATCAACCATGCATCATGCAATCAGGAATCCAAGAGATATTCACTAAGCCTCAGATGCTTGTAGAACAAGAATGGTTGTCAGTCACCTTGTTCATGGGTGAGAATGGTGATGGGCGTCAATCATCACCTTCATCATGTTGAAGAACAAGTGATATCTTGGATAAAGAACAAGCGGAATTGAATGGAAGAACAATAGTAATTGCATTAATACTCGAGGTACAGCAGAGCTCCACACCTTAATCTATGGTGTGTAGAAACTCCACCGTTGAAAATACATAAGCATAAGGTCTAGGCATGGCCGAATGGCCAGCCTCCCAATGATCTAAGATAGCATAAAACTCAAAGATAGCTACCAAGATGTCCCTAATACAATAGTAAAAGGTCCTACTTATAGAAAACTAGTACATAGATGAGTAAATGACATAAAAATCCACTTCCGGGCCCACTTGGTGTGTGCTTGGGCTGAGCAATGAAGAAATTTCGTGTAGAGACTCTCCTTGGAGTTAAACGCCAGCTTTAGTGCCAGTTTGGGCGTTTAACTCCCAATTAGGTGCCAGTTCCAGCGTTTAACGCTGGGATTTCTTGAGGTGACTTTGAACGCCGGTTTGGGCCATCAAATCTTGGGCAAAGTATGGACTATCATATATTGCTGGAAAGCCCAGGATGTCTACTTTCCAAAGCCGTTGAGAGCGCGCCAATTGGGCTTCTGTAGCTCCAGAAAATCCGCTTCGAGTGCAGGGAGGTCAGAATCCAACAGCATCTGCAGTCCTTTTTGGTCTCTGGATCAGATTTTTGCTCAGGTCCCTCAATTTCAGCCAGAAAATACCTGAAATCACAGAAAAACACACAAACTCATAGTAAAGTCCATAAAAGTGAATTTTAACTAAAAACTAATAAAAATATACTAAAAACTAACTAGATCATATCAAAAACATACTAAAAACAATGCCAAAAAGTATACAAATCATCTGCTCATCACAACACCAAACTTAAATTGTTGCTTGTCCCCAAGCAACTGAAAATCAAATAAGATAAAAGGAAGAGAATATGCAATGAATTCTAAAAACATCTGTGAAGATCAGTATTAATTAGATGAGCGGGGCTTTTAACTTCTTGCCTCTGAACAGTTTTGGCATCTCAATCTATCCTTTGAAATTCAGAATGGTTGGCTTCTTTAGGAACTTAGAATCCAGATAGTGTTAATGATTCTCCTAGTAAAGTATGATGATTCTTGAACATAGCTATTTATTGAGTCTTGGCTGTGGCCCAAAGCACTCTGTCTTTCCAGTATTACCACCGGATACATACATGCCACAGACACATAATTGGGTGAACCTTTTCAGATTGTGACTTAGCTTTGCTAAAGTCCCCAATTAGAGGTGTCCAGGGTTCTTAAGCACACTCTTATTTGCCTTGGATCACAACTCTTATTATTATTTTTTTTCGTTTTCTTTTTTTTTTTTTCGTTTTCTCTCTTTTTTTTTTTTTTTTTTTTGAATAGCAATGCTTTTTCTTGCTTCAAGAATCATTTTATTGATTTTTCAGATCCTCAATAACATGTCTCCTTTTTCATCATTCTTTCAAGAGCCAACATTCATGAACCACAAATTCAAGATACATATGCACTGTTTAAGCATACATTCAGAGAACAAAAATATTGCCACCACATCAAAATAATTAAACTATTATAAAATTCAAAATTCATGCAATTCTTCCTTTTTCCATTAAGCACATTTTTATTTAAGAAGGGTGATGGATTCATAGGACATTCATAACTTTAAGGCATAGACACTAAGACACTAATGATCATAAGACACAAGCATGGATAACCATAAGCATAAAAATCGAAAAACAAAGGAATAAAGAACAAGGAAATCAAGGAATGGGTCCACCTTAGTGATGGCGGCTCTTCCTTGCTTTTGAAGGTCCTATGGAGTGCTTGAGCTCCTCAATGTCTCTTCCTTGCCTTTGTTGCTCCTCTCTTATGATTCTTTGTTCTTCTCTAATTTCATGGAGGAGAATGGAGTGTTCTTGGTGCTCCACCCTTAGTTGTCCCATATTGGAACTCAACTCTCCTAGGGAGGTGTTTAGTTGCCCCCAATAGTCTTGTGGAGGAAAATTCATCCCTTGAGGAATCTCAGGGATCTCATGATGAGTGGGATCTCTTGTGTACTCCATCCTTTTCTTAGTGATGGGCTTGTCCTCATCAATGGTGATGTCTCCCTCTATGTCAACTCCCACTGAATAACAGAGGTGACAAATGAGGTGAGGAAAGGCTAACCTTGCCAAGGTAGAGGTCTTGTCTGCCACCCTATAGAGTTCTTGGGCTATAACCTCATGAACCTCTATTTCTTCTCCAATCATGATGCTATGGATCATGATAGCCCGGTCTATGGTAACTTCGGACCGGTTGCTAGTGGGAATGATTGAGCGTTGTATGAACTCTAACCATCCTCTAGCCACGGGTTTGAGGTCATGCCTTCTCAATTGGACCGGCTTTCCTCTTGAATCTTGCTTCCATTGTGCGCCCTCTTCACATATGACTGTGAGGACTTGGTCCAACCTTTGATCAAAGTTGACCCTTCTAGTGTAAGGATGCTCATCTCCTTGCATCATAGGCAAGTTGAACGCCACCCTCACACTTTCCGGACTAAAATCCAAGTATTTCCCCCGAACCATAGTAAGATAATTCTTTGGATCCGGGTTCACACTTTGGTCATGGTTCTTGGTGATCCATGCATTGGCATAGAACTCTTGAACCATCAAGATTCCGACTTGTTGAATGGGGTTGGTAAGTACTTCCCAACCTCTTCTTCGGATCTCATGGCGGATCTCCGGATATTCACCCTTTTTGAGTGAAAAGGGGACTTCGGGGATCACCTTCTTCAAGGCCACAACTTCGTAGAAGTGGTCTTGATGCACCCTTGAGAGGAATCTATCCATCTCCCATGACTCGGAGGTGGAAGCCTTTGCCTTCCCTTTCCTCTTTCTAGGGGTTTCTCCGGCCTTGGATGCCATAAATGGTTATGGAAAAACGAAAAAGCAACGCTTTCACCACACCAAACTTAAAATGTTTGCTCGTCCTCGAGCAAAAGAAGAAAGAAGAGAGTAGAAGAAGAAGAAATGAGGAAGAGGGAGATGGTGGTGTATTCGGCCAAGGAGGGGGAGAAGTGGTGTTTAGGTAGTGGAAAATGAATGGGTAAAGAGGGGTGGTGTCGCGAAATTGTGAACAATACTTTTTCACAACTCAAATAATCCCAGGTAATGGCTCCAAGAACTTGGTGCGCTCAATACCATGGCATTACACAACTTCGCACAACTAACCAGCAAGTGCACTGGGTCGTCCAAGTAATAAACCTTACGTGAGTAAGGGTCGATCCCACGGAGATTGTTAGTATTGAAGCAAGCTATGGTCATCTTGTAAATCTTAGTCAGGCAAACTCAGATGTATATGATGATGAACGAAAATAACATAGAAGCTAAGGATAGTGATACTTATGTATATCATTGGTGTAAGAGCTTCAGACAAGTGTATGAAGATGCCTTCCCTTCCGTCTCTCTGCTTTCCTACTGTCTTCATCCAATCCTTCTTACTCCTTTCCATGGCAAGCTCGTGTAAGGTTTCACTGTTGTCAGCAGCTACCTCCCATCCGCGCAGTGAAAGCTAATGCACACACTCTGTCACAGTGCTGCCAATCACCGGTTTGGTTCCCTCCCCTACTGGAATAGAATAACTCTTTTGCGTCTGTCACTAACGCCCAGTAGGTTACAGGTTTGAAGCACGTCACAGTCATTCAATCATTGAATCCTACTCAGAATACCACAGACAAGGTTAGACCTTCCGGATTCTCTTGAATGCTGCCATCAGTTCTTGCCTATACCACGAAGACTCTGATCTCACGGAATGGCTGGCTCGTTTGTCAGGCGAGCACTCGGTTGTCAGGCGATCAACCATGCATCGTGCAATCAGGAATCCAAGAGATATTCACTAAGCCTCAGATGCTTGTAGAACAAGAATGGTTGTCAGTCACCTTGTTCATGGGTGAGAATGGTGATGGGCGTCAATCATCACCTTCATCATGTTGAAGAACAAGTGATATCTTGGATAAAGAACAAGCGGAATTGTGGTGGAAGAACAATAGTAATTGCATTAATACTCGAGGTACAGCAGAGCTCCACACCTTAATCTATGGTGTGTAGAAACTCCACCGTTGAAAATACATAAGCATAAGGTCTAGGCATGGCCGAATGGCCAGCCTCCCAATGATCTAAGATAGCATAAAACTCAAAGATAGCTACCAAGATGTGTCCTAATACAATAGTAAAAGGTCCTACTTATAGAAAACTAGTACATAGATGAGTAAATGACATAAAAATCCACTTCCGGGCCCACTTGGTGTGTGTTTGGGCTGAGCAATGAAGAAATTTCGTGTAGAGACTCTCCTTGGAGTTAAACGCCAGCTTTAGTGCCAGTTTGGGCGTTTAACTCCCATTTGGGTGCCAGTTCCAGCGTTTAACGCTGGGATTTCTTGAGGTGACTTTGAACGCCGGTTTGGGCCATCAAATCTTGGGCAAAGTATGGACTATCATATATTGCTGGAAAGCCCAGGATGTCTACTTTCCAACGCCGTTGAGAGCGCGCCAATTGGGCTTCTGTAGCTCCAGAAAATCCGCTTCGAGTGCAGGGAGGTCAGAATCCAACACATCTGCAGTCCTTTTTGGTCTCTGGATCAGATTTTTGCTCAGGTCCCTCAATTTCAGCCAGAAAATACCTGAAATCACAGAAAAACACACAAACTCATAGTAAAGTCCAGAAAAGTGAATTTTAACTAAAAACTAATAAAATATACTAAAACTAACTAGATCATATCAAAAATACTAAAAACAATGCCAAAAAGTATACAAATCATCCGCTCATCACAACACCAAACTTAAATTGTTGCTTGTCCCCAAGCAACTGAAAATCAATAAGATAAAAGGAAGAGAATATGCAATGAATTCCAAAACATCTGTGAAGATCAGTATTAATTAGATGAGCGGGGCTTTTAACTTTTTGCCTCTGAACAGTTTTGGTATCTCAATCTATCCTTTGAAATCCAGAATGGTTGGCTTCTTTAGGAACTTAGAATCCAGATAGTGTTAATGATTCTCCTAGTAAAGTATGATGATTCTTGAACATAGCTATTTATTGAGTCTTGGCTGTGGCCCAAAGCACTCTGTCTTTCCAGTATTACCACCGGATACATACATGCCACAGACACATAATTGGGTGAACCCTTTTCAGATTGTGACTTAGCTTTGCTAAAGTCCCCAATTAGAGGTGTCCAGGGTTCTTAAGCACACTCTTATTTGCCTTGGATCACAACTCTTATTATTTTTTCGTTTTCTCTTTTTTTTTTTCGGTTTTTTTTTTTTTTTTTTGAATAGCAATGCTTTTTCTTGCTTCAAGAATCATTTTATTGATTTTTCAGATCCTCAATAACATGTCTCCTTTTTCATCATTCTTTCAAGAGCCAACATTCATGAACCACAAATTCAAAGATACATATGCACTGTTTAAGCATACATTCAGAGAACAAAAATATTGCCACCACATCAAAATAATTAAACTATTATAAAATTCAAAATTCATGCAATTCTTCCTTTTTCAATTAAGCACATTTTTATTCAAGAAAGGTGATGGATTCATAAAACATTCATAACTTTAAGGCATAGACACTAAGACACTAATGATCATAAGACACAAGCATGGATAACATAAAGCACTAAAATTCGAAAAACAAAGGAATAAAGAACAAGGAAATCAAGGAATGGGTCCACCTCAGTGATGGCGGCTCTTCCTTGCCTTTGAAGGTCCTATGGAGTGCTTGAGCTCCTCAATGTCTCTTCCTTGCCTTTGTTGCTCCTCTCTCATGATTCTTTGTTCCTCTCTAATTTCATGGAGGAGAATGGAGTGTTCTTGGTGCTCCACCCTTAGTTGTCCCATATTGGAACTCAACTCTCCTAAGGAGGTGTTTAGTTGCCCCCAATAGTCTTGTGGAGGAAAATTCATCCCTTGAGGAATCTCAGGGATCTCATGATGAGTGGGATCTCTTGTGTACTCCATCCTTTTCTTAGTGATGGGCTTGTCCTCATCAATGGTGATGTCTCCCTCTATGTCAACTCCCACTGAATAACAGAGGTGAAAATGAGGTGAGGAAAGGCTAACCTTGCCAAAGTGGAGGTCTGTCCGCCACCCTATAGAGTTCTTGGGCTATAACCTCATGAACTTCTATTTCTTCTCCAATCATGATGCTATGGATCATGATGGCCCGGTCTATGGTGACTTCGGACCGGTTGCGTGGGAATGATTGAGCGTTGTATGAACTCTAACCATCCTCTAGCCACGGGTTTGAGGTCATGCCTTCTCAATTGGACCGGCTTTCCTCTGAATCTTGCTTCCATTGTGCGCCCTCTTCACATATGACTGTGAGGACTTGGTCCAACCTTGATCAAGTTGACCCTTCTAGTGTAAGGATGCTCATCTCCTTGCATCATAGGCAAGTTGAACGCCACCCTCACACTTTCCGACTAAAATCCAAGTATTTCCCCCGAACCATAGTAAGATAATTCTTTGGATCCGGGTTCACACTTTGGTCATGGTTCTTGGTGATCCATGCATTGGCATAGAATTCTTGAACCATCAAGATTCCGACTGTTGAATGGGGTTGGTAAGTACTTCCCAACCTCTTCTTCGGATCTCATGGCGGATCTCCGGATATTCACCCTTTTTGAGTGAAAAGGGACTTCGGGGATCACCTCTTCAAGGCCACAACTTCATAGAAGTGTCTTGATGCACCCTGAGAGGAATCTATCCATCTCCCATGACTCGGAGTGGAAGCCTTTGCCTTCCTTTCCTCTTCT